>NW_009230095.1:61792-72166 GCF_000690835.1 Fulmarus glacialis
TCCTGCATACCACATTTTCATCAGGAATTCTTTAACTCTTCAGTTGTGTCTCTAAGACTATTACTGTATAAACTACAGATTAACTACATTAGCTAGCAGTAGAGCAGGCTAACATCCTTGAGAGTGAGAATAGAGTAATGGCTGCATGAATGCAGAACAGAGTGATGGCTCCATCTTCCTTCTCAGTTCTTCTTCCAGAAATTGGGGTGGGCTCCAGCCTCAGGTGATGTTGCTTCAGGGCAGGGAATTAGGTCACCGGGACAAGCTCTGAGTTCTGGCAAGGAAAGTGTGTTACAGCCTCCTTTTCTCCCTAATCCTAAGTCTTCAGATGCGTCAGAGACAGCAGAGGGCTATTATTTTCATGCCAACTCCAGTATCTCCAAGATGTACTAAAGAACGTACTGCTACTTTTGTTCCAGCAACAGCAGTGCTTATACCTCAGAGGGTGCAAGAGGTACTCTGACAGGCTGCCAAAGCTTTCCACAGAAACAAAAGTAAAAAGAAAAATGTTCTTTCAGTGACGACTCATGAAAAGCATAAGGAACATAATAGGTGACATAAAAGGCAGCTTTTTAGCCTCAGGGCTACTTCCCCCTACCAAATATCAAACAACTGCAGCAAGTAAAGGAAGTATGAAAGCTTCTCATTGCAAAGGTCACAAGACTTTTTTATACTGCAAAGTATTAAGCAGGTCTAATACAGAAATTGTTACCATTTCCTCCTGTAATGATGAAAGAATTAACAACAGGCAAGATATGCCACTGTTTGATAAAATAGTATTTACAAAGCTTTTCAGCATACACAGCTTTGCATTTTCACTTTATCAAAAGTGAAAATTTTTATGAAAAAAAAGATTGACAGTATCATCTGATCATAGGACTGGAAGGCCAGGAGTTCCTCATTACTAATTATGGTGCTTTATCATTCACTTCCCCCCTTCTCCTCCATTTTTTCCCCCATCTTATTCCATCACTGCAGGTAAGTGTCCAATATTGTACAATCTATATTGTACAAATAGCATAGCATATTAGAGAATTGTTGCCATTTTCTGTGCTCTTCTGAACTGCAGCAAATGAGAAGTGAGCAGTACATATTCTCGGAAAGGGAAATACACTTTTTTCCCTAATTAAATACAGAATATTTCAACAAAACGGCTTTTCTATACACAACAGAGCTCTTTGGAGGTTAACTCCAGGGTAAATGAAGAGGGACGACGAGTTTATAACCTGTTGTGTGCTCTCACTTAGCTTGTGTCATTGACTATTACAACTTTTTACTAGGTCCAACATGTCAACACCTTCAGAGCTAACATAAGGTGAGCAAAAGGCCTGCTATCTGGTAGATTAAGTTATAACAAGGAACATGTGTGAAGAGTACTTCCCTGGCCTGTTCCAATTCACAAGCCATGACAGTCTTTTCTGGGAGTTATCAAAGCTTTTGATGCCTACCTTGTTCCAGTCAACAGAGAGGAATGCACACGAAGAAGTCTTGCCTCTTAGTACGGAGAGGCTTATTCGTCCTTCTAAACAAAGAGCTTTACAATATCTTAACATTTCTCTTACTAAGAGGTTCAGCCTTACAGCTATTTCTAATAAGGCACTGAGAATAACTCCTACATAATTATAAGCAAATCTATTGGACAGGCAACAAAATAAACTGCTGTGAAGTGCAATTCTGCTGTCAGTCACAGCTATTGCCAAGAAGTCTACTTGCAAAGCAATCCCTGTGACCTGTCTTGAGAACAAGTCATTCTACCGGATCAGTGCTGTAGTGTTGAAAGCGTCAGTTGATATCGCTGAAATAATTGTGCCTGAAGATCAAACTGACGGATTAGCTAAAAAAATTCCTCTGCACCAGAAGTATGCACCTTGTTATGATAGTAGGTACTTGGTTTTCAACCAAAACCAGCTTTTGTGAGTGAACATTTTAGATACAGTAGTAAATACAGCACACTAAAGGCCTTAATTACTGCACTAGTTAGCTAGGGTAAAGTGTTTATGGAACCAGGTTTTATAACAGATCACCTTTTGGATCTTTAAATGGCAACCTCATGTTTCATTTAAGAAAATGAAATCAGCCTTTAGTTCACTGCTTTGTAAAGGAAGCCTTAAAAAATAAAGCCAAATCAAACATCTCTAAGATGCAAGTTCAACTCTGCACCAAACCATTCACCTGCTTATATATAAAAGGAACAATGTATTTGCAGTATATCCCCAAGAACCAAAATATATCCCAACTGACATGTACAGAATGGAATTGAGTATGAAGAGAAAGTGGGCAAAATGCACCTCCTAACCTTCTCCAAATGCTGAGTCTTGCTTTCTCATGTCATCATTCATGTTCCATTTCCACATTAGGATCCATTATTTGCTCCGGGCTATGACAGACATTGCAAGAACTCCTGCCTTAACTTCCCTAAATCTGCTTTTTAACTGAGCTCACAGCGTAGGTTGCTCAGGGAGGTTAGAGAATCAATCCTGCTGCTTGCAAAGCTCATCTGCCTGGTAAAGGGCAAAGTCAGTGAGATACTAGGGAAGGAACAGCTTGCTCATGTAAGAGGCCCTGTAGTTATTAACAGTTGGGAAGAACACGAAACTGGTGCTCTGAGGGAAAAATAATTAGAAGGAAAAAGACATGTAACTGAGACTGTTATCGGCAGGGAGGGGGTTTTTTGGCCCACAAGTCACTGACAATTTCTGATGTACGTGGGGCTAAGCACAGATGGACTTTTGAATGCATCTCTTGTTCAAAGCGGTTTTTAATCACAAAGCTATTACTATAGAGGATATTCTGCTTTCTGAATATTTTAATGTTATTTTATTTTTCCTGCTCTAAAATAATCCATGTACAGTTAACTCACAGTAATCATCACGCAACAGCAAATCTGCCAAAATATTGAATAAAAAGGCAAAAACACCTGGTTCTTCCCTTCATATGTTTTACAAGAGGAGAGAATCACAAACATATGAAAAAGTATTGGGTGACCATGAGTGGAAGTTTACAGGCTAATTTACAGAGCAATCTAAATCAGGACAATTAGCGGATTCTAGTTGTGATTGAAGATTCAGTAGTTTTGTTTTCCTTTTCTTTTTTAATGTCCAGAATGTGTATATTTCTCAAGCTAACTGCAGATGCTAAGAGACATCCCACGTTCTCAGACAAATTAATTCACTCACTGAGTTAACAAAAATATTTCATAACACGCTTGTACTGGAGCTCCCTATTATCATTAACTGATTTTATCTTCAGAACAATACCATTAAGTAGCATCCCCACTTCACAGATAATGAAACAACACATAGGATGGATTAAATGACATGCTGTAAGCTACATACAACACTTGGGACTGAATCATTATTTAAATCCAAGCCTCCTGAGACCCAGCTTACTGTTCTAAGAGATAAAACTTTACTGTCTGCCCCACATTAGAGTACCTCCATTGGCTTTACAACAGCAACAGTCTCCTGACTATTAAGCTAGTACACACTCCAACACACCTCTCAGACTCTTCAGAGTTCACAATGGCCAGCAGCTTTACTAGCTAATTTCCAGACATCAACATATTTGAGAAGCAAGAGCAATAGAGCAGTTAGAAGAAGGCAGGAACTAGTATCCTAGATCTCAAAACAGTTAATGTTTTAAAGTGCATAACAATCCTGTGGACGATATTCCTTGAGTTGCTGTCAGCATCTCGAGTTTCCAAAAATACTAATTAATGTAGCTTTAAAAATTTAAGTGACTTAATAATCCTTTATAAAACTTTACATTTCTTAGGTGATTGCAGTGATAAGATTGTGGAGCGTAGCAAATGCTTTTTTTTTTTAAAGAAGAAACATGTATAGTATTTTAGAGATCACTGTCAAGCGAGAGGAAGAAACAGCAGTAAATCATCCAGCGCCTGCAATAGCTAGATAAGAGAGCAACAATTAATCTTTGGTATTAAAATATTTTGCCTCTCAGAAAAAGCATGAAAACAACTGTGATAATCAAAATGAAGAAAGTTTACCACATGCCAAAATAAGTTTACCACAAAATATCATCTGAATCCAATTACTTCCCATGTCGTATAACATTGCCCAGGGCATGAACAAGGCTCCCTTCCTGGTGTAGCCTGAGTTTTTCTTTTCAGAGCGCATAAATGAATATTTTCCAAACTTCTCTACTTTTCTTTTCTAGTTTTTCCACAACCCCTTCCCCTCAAATCAAAATCTCTAACAAACAGGAATGTGGATCCCTAAGCAGCAAACAGAAGCTGACTGACTATAGATTTGCTTTTCTTAATTATCTCTCATGGATATTTAAAAGCAGTCCCCATACTCCCATGGCTCCACAGACCACAGGTGGGGCACCTCCCCTGTGCATTTTTCCTAAGGACTTTTCAATCTTCTGGTTGGCCCCATTTGTAACGTCTGGTTTACCAGATTTTCCAGATAGGTCTTATTTTTCCTCCTTCCCCCCAGTCCTCCCAGAACAAGAGACCAGAAGAGCTTTAGGCATCGGTCCAAGATTTCCAGAGGCCCCACAGCCTGGCCAGCGTGCCAACAATCTGTGCGCGCACAGTAAGGACATCTGAGGCACTCGGAACATGTGGGACTCACTGCATAGGCAATATGGAACACATATGCACATATTTCCATCCTAAATCCTACATAATACACCCCAGATACTTCCCTCTCCTTTTTTCCTGCATAAAGTCAAATGGAGTTGTTGAAACTCTGACGGATCCCAGCATTCGTTACAAATTCATTCCCTTTGATACACCTAATATTTTCCTGTGACATTTGCTTTCAAAGGCATTTTGATATCTGCTTATACCTTTCACACGTTTCCAGCTTCCATAACCATATGTTAGTCTGGAAATAGAATGAGGTGACAGTGCACTGCCCAAGCTTTAAATTACACTTTCTCTATACCTAAATCTTGTTCAGGCTGGTAAATGCAGTTGCCACATGGCCATTTCTGACATTCCTGAACTGACTTACAATCTAGACAAATGAGGAAAAGTAAATAAGCAATAGAGATTTCTCAGGTTCTCAGATTTATTTTTTCCACAATAAATAATCCCATCCTCTTTTGGTGCAGCATTTTAGCCTTGCTTACAGGGAGGTTGACTGATCTCTCTAAAGAACTCTTTTGTCATCAAAATCCAAACCATCTAAAATACTATAAGCCATCTGATGCAATTTATGAAATATACCATTTCTTTAATTAAGGCAAGTGCCAAAGAGAGGTAAGATAACATGTTCTTGTTTGATAGCACTGCTAAGTATACAAGCTACAACTTGATAAAAAAACAAGTCTTAATTATGCTATTTCCTTGATACTATGCCACAAGATGCCCCAGAATGAATCATAGTAGAGACTGCCACATGCTTTCTTAAAAACCTATGATGAAAAAGAGTTTTTACTACTTACTTTACTTACTAAAACATTCTTTTCTATTTTGATGTTCCCAGAGTGAAAAAAAAAAATCTGATTAATGTCTCCTTTCAAGCTGAAAGCCAGCTTACCTTTTCCTTCATTTTGACTATTTCCGTCATTTCCTTTAGCTTCCTTAAAATTATAGTGCAGAAGTCTTTGCCCATCAGTAAAAGGAGCACTGTACCTTGCCACTTACTTCAACCTTGTTTCTTTAGTATTTCGAGTATAAAGGCATTTTCTGTTGTACTGGAGACTTTGTAAAAGTTCAGTAATTTTATTAACGTTTCCATGATCACAAGCATTTTACATTTTTGCAGTTACTTGGTTTCACCTGAAGCTTGTCCAAGTTACTTTTATTTGCATATTTTACTTCTTTGCTAGAGTATTAGGATCTGATGAATATATGGGAACAGATTCTGCTTTTGAATTATGGTGCTGGAAATGCAGACCAACTTCCACAGGCTACAATAAATTTACTACAGATTTATATTGTGGTAACAGAACAGAAAGTGACTTTTGGCTTCTACAACACTATTTTCCCAATTTGTATTCATCTGGTAAGCTAGTTGCTTGTAGCTATGGTAGCAGATTATATAGGAAACTTTATTAACAAGTAGGGCTTAGATTATAAACATTCACAGTTCAGGAAACTAAGTATTATTCCCCATGAAACCCTAACATGGGCTTTTTACTATCCTTTTAACATGCAGAAAGCAAAAGCTATTTCTGTTTTTCAGCAACAGTATTTTCCTGACTCCTGTATCTCCTTAAAACATGATGTTATATACGTGATGAACAACTACTTGTTCTGCAAGCAAATAAATGAAAAGTAGAATATTTCATTACTATGAAGGAACAAATTAAATAAAGGAGAAAATGTCACTGAAGAACTACCTCCAAAATAATGAAATATGCTTATATATTGTTTTGTGTAATACATAGTTCTGTCTAAACAGACTGTATTTAGTCCAATTTTTCCCCGAAGTTAAACCCACAAAATGTAACTAAGATCAGATCCAGAAAACAAAGACAAAAATCCTGAGCGAGACAAAAGTCAATTTCCGATTTCATTCTTTGATCATGTGTGAGAATTATTTACATGCAAACAAGCATACCTAAAGACTTTATTACAAGAACAAAAACAAATTGGACACTATAGTAGACAGTGTCCAGGATATTATGAATACACTGCTAATAATTAACATATTAAGCGAAGCTAAGATAAGAAAGAGTATTAGATACAGAATATAAAAAATATTTAAAATAAAATAAAATCAAGACTAAGCCAGGAAAAACTTAAGCAAACATCTGAATTATGTAGCAACTGCTGGATAGTGTTCAGTGTGCTGCAGTAGAGAACTGATGACAATGCATTCCTAATAAACTCAAACAAAAATATTTCTCACAACAACAAAATTGGAAGAGAATAGACTAAAGCTGGCATGACATTGCTTTTAGCCTGATTTTACTAATTATACAAAACTATATATTATATAAAAGGCATAAGAAAATAGCTATGGAAAATAAGCAGCTATACCAAATAGCCTGTCATTTCCTTTTTCATAAATTGCTATATCTAGTCACCCTTCTTCTAAATTATTATTTCCAGCTGAAGAGCAGTTAAATGAGAATCTTATATAATTTATGAGTTATTACTAAAAGCGATACATTAGGGCTCCTGAGAATTACGTAGTATTAAGAGATGTTAAAATTACATTTCTTGTACAGAGATTCAAGAGAGAGCTTTAAGAGTTGCGTCCTTTGCCAAAAACATTAGCATTCAAGTTAAACTCCCACTAGCGTACTTAGCTCATTAAGATTGCCTTTTTTTAAGTGCACATAATGCTAGAAGCAAAACACAAGTCTGGACTCATAAACTGCATGAACATCACCGCTGTCATTTTGTTACCCACTTCTTCCCTTTGCCTTAAAGCTGCACATAGACCACCTCCAGGTATCTTTATTCTTTTCTCTTCTCTTCAGTCACATGCTCCTCTAATCCTTTAGTCAGCCTATACATTGCACCTTGCAACTTTCCCTGTTTTCATTTCCCTATTTTTTACCTTGCTGCCCAAATCATTTTGAGTGCCCTCAGCACTCCACTGCACACCAGGTACTACATGACCCATTCACACCCCTCCTGGGGATTCACTCATGTGGGTCTGATACAAGAAAAAAGCCTCAGAAACAATAAACTACTAGCAAAACCAGATCTCTCTGAAGCAGCATCATCCTCTAAAGTTTTATAGGGACTCCCTGTCTGTGTTTCAGTACAGACTACAGATGCCTCAGGGCAACAACCAAGTAATTTATGACATAATTAAAAAAAACAACAGCATTATACTAATTCATTCTTCAAAGAGAGATCCTGAGACAACGGTACACATCACTCACATAAATCTGCAAACAATATGCTATCTATCAAAAATAGGTAACTGTCAGTTAAGGTAACTTCCCAGTATCACACACAGAGGTCACTCAGTAATCTGGTCCACTCACATCCGTGTTTCACAAAATCAACATAGTCACGGCAGTTTAAGCATCTAATTTACAGGCGTTTAAAGTAATCGTGTTGGTATTTTCTTTAAACACTTCTAGTAACTGTTTTCACCCTCTACAGGATGCAGCAAACGGAAACTTTAGAAGTTAGTATCCCAGTTTGCATGGCGTCTGCTTCAGACGATGTGGGATTGTGCCACAACCATGGCGGGGGCACTACAAGGCTCCATCCCCAGCACCCACTGGAGAAGATACCCTGGGAAATCAGACGTCTCAACCGAGAGAGAGCTCTAGAAGGAGGGTGCTGCCACCCACTGCAGGGTGACACTGGCCTCCAGTGGGAGATACACTCTGGTTGGGGCACTGAGTCACCAGTGAAAGGAGGTGACCCCTCCTGTGGGAGGAGGTGAACGGACTCCGTAGCATCATGGAAGATAAACAGGACGCGAACAGGGTCACCTCCGGGACCTTGCAAAGGTTTCTGGAAGATGTTGGGGTAAGCTTCTTCATACAGACACTACATGTGTCATCTCTCAGATCTGCTACTCAGGAAGAAGGAAGAACTGGTTGGGGATATGATAATCAATGGCAGCCTTGGCTGTAACAACCATGAAACAGCAGAGTAGTGAAGGCAAGTAGCAGAACACAGGCCCCCCGGGGAGGGGGGGAAACTGCCTGGATCATCAGGGTCTGAAGACGGTGGTTAACGGTTTATATTCTAACCTGGAGGCTCATTGTAAGTGAAGTACCACAGAGGCCTATGAGAACTATCCAACTGAGTATCTTTACCAATGCTAAGGAGGAGGAGCTGGAACACCACACACCCCCCTCAAGTTGTAGATGAGGGCAAACTGGGGAAACGGTTGATACGCTTGAGGGTAGAGCTGCCATTCAGAGAAAACTAGACAGGCAGGAGGAATGGGCCACAGGAAACTCATGAAATTCAATGAGGACAAATACAAAGTCTAGCACCCATGACGGACTAACCCCCTGCAATGGTTCAGGTGGGGGATTGACTGGCTGGACAACATCTCTGCAGAAAAGGATGTGGGAGTTCCAGTGGACATCAGGTGAAACATGATCCAGCAGCGTACCCTGGTAGTAATGAAGACTAACACCATCAATAGGATGTATTGGCTGTATCAACAGGAGCACAGCCAGTAGATTGAGAGAAGTGATTACTCCCCTTTACTTAGCACTTGTTGGACCACATTTGGGACTCTCTGGGGACCTGAATACAAGACAGACTTTGATAACCTGGAGCGAGTTCAGTGGAGAAGCACCAGGATGGTGAGAGGCTGGAGAACCTGCTCTGGGAGAGGAGGTTAAGGGACACAGGTTTCTTCAGATTGAAGAAGAACCTATGAGCAGCCTCCCCAGCACCTACAGACTGGTGACTAAGACGATGGAGCCAGGCTCTTTACAGCAGTATACGACAGGAAAATGAGAGATTACAGGCATAAACTGAAACAAGAAGTTCTGACTAGTTATAAGGAAAAAATTCTTCACTATGAGGATGATTTAGCACTGGAACAGGTCATCCAGAGAGGAATCTTTGTTCTCAGCCGTTTTCAAGACCTGGCTGGACAAATCCCTCAGCAGCTCGGTGTGAATTCAGAGTGGACCCTGCTTTGAACAGGAGGATGGGTGAGAGTGTTCCTAAGGTCCCTTTCAACCTGATTGAATCTATCTGCAAGACGTCTTTCTGCCCTTCCTAGCAGTTCCTGCACATTCAAAGCAAGATCAAGAAACAAAGCAGCATTTTGCCCAACTCGGGTCCGCCTGCACTGGAGGATTCCAAATGGGAGAGAAGAGCAATAAAGAAATGTGAAGTGCAAGTCCACATCAAAGTCAGGTGACAGTTCATTCATTTTTTTAAACCTTTTGCTGTACATAAGTTTGATAAACAGGCATTATTTGAAAAAGCCAGACTGTGAGATTTAATTAGAAGTGTTGGTCCACCCAACTGAACATTCAGAGACGCTAATATAACATAGTGTTTTGTAACTTTCTGAACAGAGGCCCACAAGCATCTCTGAAAACTTCTACAACAGGAAAATGCCTGCAACTCCTAAGAAAGCCACCTCTGTACACATAGGAACAATTTAACCCCGTTAACAGAGGGACATCATTTCCTTTGCAGTTCTCTTCAATATACAACCTAATCATGCAGACAGGATATCCCCTGTGCATCTCAGTGTTTTTATTCTCTAAACAGCTAGGCACCAAGGCTGATCGCGCTTATGGAACTTACTACGGGGGAAGGAAGACAAGAGCCTGGCCACCAGCATTTCCTGAACATGGAGCTTCGTAAGTCATCAGGAGTGAATGATCTGCAGATTGCACACAGCACAGGAGACTGCCCTTCTCCTTATCAAGCCACACACTTCATAGAAGCATCTGGACATGAAGCACCCTAGAAGAATGCCACTTTAACAGCCACAGCTCTTTCCC
>NW_009230095.1:72197-96144 GCF_000690835.1 Fulmarus glacialis
ACAAGATTACAAGATTTCTGAGCCCTTATCAGAAAACCATATAAACCAACGCAAAGAATATTTTTATTTTAAAAACAAACCAAAACAAACAACACATTTAAAATGTCTAACATTAACCTTAACTCACATTGAAAAATAAAAGCACAGTCCTCAGAAAGTTTTAATCTGGATTAATCTTTTATGGATTGGATCATACTCCATCTGCTGCTACTTCAGAAAAAACCTAGCTGGTCAGTTATCATATCTACTATAAGGCCACCCTCCTTTACAAAACTTAAAGGTAAACTCTTTCTTACACAGAACTTACCAATGGCCTTTGTGTAATGTCTGGCTCCAAGTAACAGCTCTGGAGCTCTGTACCAGAATGTCACTACAACTGGATCCAAGTCTGCCAATGGCTTCAAAGGTGAGTTGAACAATCTTGCAAAACCCATATCAGCTAGCGGGGGGGGGGCAGAAAAGAATATTTTAATAAAGAAAATTTTAATACAAATAAACCAGAATTTAACAGTATTGCCAAAAAGCAATTATAAGTACAGCTCAAAAACAGTAAAATTTACAAATCGAAATTTATAAGAAAACAACAAGTTACTCCTAACAATACTGGGCCAATTTTATCTAAGGCTAAATTCCACTTACTTCATTTATAAGACTATGAAGGATGACGTTTGACTTTTAAGTGTTTTCATCATGATATTGTAAAACTTTACAAAACACAGATGCCTGTTTATTTAAATAGAACTGTAACAGAAACCTGGTTAACTAAAGTCAATAGTAGTAGGTCTCTAATGTACATTTTCTCTTTTATTTTTATATATGTTCACAAAACTGTGAGCTCTTGTGACTGCTATATATTTACCCAAAGTGCAAAATCAAAACGACTGCAGTGTAGATTGTTTTGCATTATTTTTCGAAGTATGCCTCCTACTTGATTTGGAGGAACGAACTCCAGAATCAGGAAAAAGTTCTTAACTGGGAATTAATGAAATCAGTGAGTGTATACTGTTACAGAAGTGTATTTTAAATGTAAGCATTCATTTTATATAACTCAAAAATTCTCTCTAGAAACAACCTTGTAAGTAACATTAATAAATGCTAGACGGGAAATTACAACATTTGGGTGTATATTCAAACCCAGACATTTTAATCCAAGTCTGAAACTTATCTTTCACATAACTTCACCTAAATCTTTCTGCTTCCAAAGTTATGAAATGCCAAGTATAATTTTCTTGCAGTCACCCATACTAATACAAGCATATGAATCAAAAACGGTTAGCTGAACATTTTCAAATACAACAAAAGTCGATGAATAGAAAAGAGGTTCCAGTATATTACTTCTTTCTTGATGACTGCCACATGCTTTCTTAAAGAAAATTTATATCCACATGACTAAGGCTTATGATCTGCACAGGTAATTAGATTTTGGTTAAAGGCCATCACAGTTACATGTGTTTCCCACCTTGACGCCGAATAGCCTTTTGCATAGCAAACCTTTGGACCTCTACAAACATGTCCATTGATGTTATTTATATAAAATTAAGAAAGAACAAATACAATTTATAAGTAACAATGTTATACTAACTAATCATAGTAGAAGTCAAAAGAACCCTGGCCATAGCTATTGTTCTATGTGCTTATTACTTTCTTGTTTCTTACAGATGCTTTTATCTCACCAGATGTCCTTGGCAAGCTTTATATACATCTACTAATATGTCTGGAATCTCTTAAGCTTGTAAACTCAGTGAAAGAAATTTAAAATTGAACTAGATGTTGTGCATACATACAGTCAAAGAATAATGAAGATTTGTTTCTATCTTACACTGAAGATGCAATTTTTTAAGTAATTCCATAGGTGTGCAATGACATTTTCTCAAAATGTTTACCTATTTTGACTCTTCCTCTTTCGGGACCTTCGCCCATTACCAGAATGTTTGCTGGTTTCTGGAAAACAAAACAAAAAGCAGAATATTTAGTTGACCAGCCTTTGATGATTATCTTCAAGAACAAAAAAAAAAGGTACATTTATTTTATAATGAAAACATTTCTATAAATACTCTTACAAGTCTAAAATTACCATACCTTTATGTTTTGCTGACATTTAGTTTTTATCCCTAGTTACCAATTTCACAATTAGAAAAATAATAAAGTACTTTGACATTTCACAGTAAGAAATGCAATCATTGATTAAATTTGCATTTCCATTTTTACCAGAATGATCACGTTCATTGGCGAGATTTTCTTCTACAGGAAAAGTTTATACCAGGCTAACGTTTATGCTACACGTCAATAATCTGGCAAGACCTACTTTTGCTGTATAACTTACTGAAAATTATGCCAAGTCTTGGTATGCAAATGCATAGATGAGTTTCTTTTGTTGCCATCATATTACCATCTACATCCCCATCTACCATTTTACTGTCAATATTACCATCATATTACCATCTACATTTTTAGAGCCATGCTTGTTTTTAGCGTATGAATGGCAAAAATCACATCGGCAAAAGCATTTTTTTCCACAAAGTAACTTGATTTCATGCTATGAGAATTCACTTAAAAGAGGAATCTACACAGACAGCTATATCCACAAGCTTTTGACAGTGTAGACAGCAGCTTTACAAGTAGAACAAAATCTTTATAGGCATTTTATGCAATCTGCAGTTGTTCATAACCAGCCGCTTGTGAACACCATATAAAATCTGCACATGACATCACAGCAATTGTTCTGCAATTAGGATCTAGGTTCCCTCAGACATCAACAATCATTCTTTGGAAGCTTTTCCCCTATTGTGTTAACAGCTGTAAAGAAGTAAACAAGATTGAAAACATTAAGTGATTTGAATGAAGAGATGCGTAACAAAGTTTCAAAGCAGAATTTTTGGAAGGTTCACCCGAACATTAATTATATTTAAAACCCCTAATGCCTGAAGATGTCTGCTCGAGCAGGATTTCTTCAAGAATCTGAAAGAGATGTCCAGAAAGCCAACATCAGAATCTCACTTAATTTCTCAGTTCCTAATGCTTGTCACTATTTACCTGAAATGAGACACTCAAACTAGGGTTACTAATTTGGCTCAAAATTGCAAATCCTTAGCTTTTTTGAAAAAACCAAACCAATCCACAAAAAAAAGCACTACTTCACCTATTCTTTCTCCTTCCCCCCAGGAAGCTGTCTCCCTTCCCACCTCACCCCCAGTGCTAGACATTGCTTCTGCCCTGGCTCCAGCCACAGGTTCTTTCCAACCCTGTTCCAGAAGCCGTTGCCTCTTTTACTCCTCCTTTTTTAATCTCAGGATAATTCTCCATACTACCCCTGACTTCTCATTCCCCAACATATTTTTGGAACACTTCAAGAGGGAATATGCACTCCCTTCTTGGATAATGCAATAGCTATTTTAATTGATCTTGAGTAAACGCTTACCAGCAAATCTAGGAAAGATAATGATGATGCTTGCTCTTAGCTAATATTTAATGATAATGAAATCAACACTTCAAGGCAACTGGTCAAACTCTGGTTTTACATTTATGTATTATGCTGAATTGAATATTCTGGAGAACAGAACAATCCCATTCTGCATATTCAGAAACCAGGCAGCAAGGGAAGCACGCAAGTTCGCACTACACTTTACCTCTGTTAGAAATCACATAGCCAAAATTGTCCCGAGACAGAAAAATTCCAGTTTCCTTGTCCGAATTCTTCCCTAAAATCCTGCCTAGCAACTTTGATTGAGAGTTGAGTATGAATCAGAAAAACTTCAATAGACCTTTACATTCAGGATTGGATTTTAGGCACTATAAAATGTTTTATTTGTCATGTAAACAGAGCTGGTAAAATGTAGTTACTGCACTGATTTCTAGGTTAGTTTTCTTCTATAGAAGAATTATGTTGTAAGAGATAAACTGTATAACACCAGGAGATGTACTAAGACAAAATTTAAAATCTAAGCAGATACAACAGGACTCTCAAAACAAAACATCTCGTATTCATATTTTACCTGTAACATTCCAAGATTCTTCAAGCAGCAATGTCTTCATAGAAAACAGTACTATTTTATCTGCTGACATAAACCACAATATTCACAGAATGGTTCAGGTTGGAAAGGACCTCTGGAGATCAAGTGCAACCCCCCTGCTCAAAGCAGGGTCAACTACAGCAGATTGCTCAGGCCAGAGTCCAGTTGGGTTTTAAACATCTCCAGGGATGGAGACTCCAGAGTCTCTTGTGAAACCTCTTCCAGTGTCTGACCACTCTCACAGTTAAAAAAAGGTTTCTTCGTACATTTAATTTATGCCCATTGCCTCTTGTCCTGTCACTTAATAGCACTGAGAAGAGTCTGGCTCAGTTTTCTTTGCTCCCGCTTATCCAGGTATGTATACACATTGGTAAGATCCCGCTCGAGCCTTCTCTTCTTGAGGCTGAACAGCCCCAGCTCCCCCAGCCTCCGAAAGACATCCCAAACCTCTAAGCAACCTAGTGACCCTACACATACAGGGGATACACTAGGTTAGAATCTATGGAAGCAAGGAACTTGTCCATTTATGTATTTTTAAGCCAGAATGTTTTGAAGAGATGTTGTTCCATTTAAAATTTAAATCTGTACTAATATTTAATCCACTGAGGATCAGAACCCTGCTGCTCAGGCAGCCAGCAGAGAAGCACGCTGATTTATAAACTTACCAGATTACATATCCATTAGCTCTTGTCAATCTCTCTATCTGAGAGAGTCGGGGCGGGGGGGGGCAGGTAGGGGGGAGAAGAGAGAGGGAAAACAGAAAAGGAATAAAGTGTGAAACAATTGAAAACTTAGTCTTATTTCCAAAAGAGCAAGTGCTTCTCCTGAGGCGCCACCACCACTGTAGACGACAGGCATTTCACGGATGGCATCTTGATGCCTGCAGGATCCCCACCGATACGCAGAGCGCTGTCTCAATAACAGCTCCCATTGCAGCAGCTTACTGCAAGGTGAGAAGTCTTCATTCAAGCCTGCTCCTTAAGTCAGAAGAACACACCTGAACTTGCTTCTTATTTCCCACACAAGCAAATTACTGCTTGGTTATCAGCTACTGAAAAGATAAGAACTTTCTGAGTTTCTCTTGCTAATCAGAGCTCTTCTGGTTAGGAAAGCATTTTCAACTGTGTGTGCTGAACCAGTCAAAGAGTAACACTAACCTGATAGGACCCATCTTTCTGAGATGAGACAAATGATATCCAGCTCCTGTGACCATGAAATTTTATTTCATAAAAATAAACAGCTTCAGAGTAGCTTAAAAGATAGGTCATGTGTTTTGCAGTTGTTTCATGTAATAATGGCTTGAACACTGTAAAGTAAAACTCCTCACCTCCCCCGAGTCTTCATGATACACAAACCACGCTGAGAGCAACCCAACCCTCATGGAGCAGGGGTGCTTCCTCAGCGCCTTAGCTAAATGAGCGGTACCAAGGCAGAGTGGCAGAACTTCAGGTGCTCAAGCATGGAGGAAAGACTTTGGGTTATTTTGACATCAGAGATCCTCAGGAAAGTAGGTAATGAACGTTTCCATCATGAGGTAAGTGAGAGGATTGCTAAAGGGAATGCAAACAACTTCTGCTTTTTGGAGAAGGGAGAACATGTTAGTCTAATCTCTGGATATGTAGGATTTCAAGTATAAAACATTTTACTCTGAGATAGTCACTTTATAGTCTACAATAGAATTACAGTCTAGTATAGTACAGTTACTGGACAGCTGCAAAAATCAGATTAAAAAGTGGGAATCAGAGAAATTAAAAAGTCCCATACCTCATGTATGTTCAGGCTACGTGCAAGTTATAAGCACTACTCTAGCTCCTGAAACAAATCTTACTGCTGTCCGCATGATGAAGAAAAGAGGGGTTTAGGTGGAAGAAAACATGACGGTCTAAGCAGCTAAGAGACCAAAACCTGAACATACTTAGAGTAAACCACGTCTCTTTCCGAGAGGACAGAATTTTATTCAAGAAAGTTTGAGAAGCTCTGTTTAAAATTATTAACTAACTTCGTAGTAAAGGGTGAGGTAACTCAACAAGGACTATGTTTCTGAGCCAGTGACATCCCAATTAATACCCTTCTCTATTTTCTTCAAACTCTCCCCCTGCTGAGAACACAAAACACCAGCTGGGAAGCAAAGTGATGCTGCTGCGTCTCCACCTATCTAGTTGCTATAGAAACAACAGAAATAGTAAGAGTTAGGAGTCTCACATTTAAGATCAGCTAGAAAAATGAACCGAGAAATCCCCACTGAGAAAAGCAGTTGAGGTTTGACTGTCTAAAGAACATCTGCAAAGGAGCAAAGTCAACAGCAACAAACAACTGGAGCAAAACCCTGAAATACCTGCAAAAAGGGATGTAGAAGGCAATAATTTAATGGTTTCTTTACAAGTAATAAGCATGGATAATGTATTTACTTTTCTACATCAGTGGGAGAGCAGGAATAAAGCTATAACAGATCTTGGTGGGACAGAAGTGGAAATGTTGGGCTAACAAGTATGTTTTAATAAATAGAAGCATCATGAATGGGATTAATATGGACATCCACATTATCTTAATCAATATGCTTCCTATTTAAATATTTAGACAGTAGATGAGAACAAAGGTTGAAGGAAAAGAAACCATCTATGGTTTTGAAAGAGCATAACAGGTCAAAACAGGAACAACAGCCTAACAATAGATGGCAATACTTAGTTTTAATGGTTATTGTTGTTATCTCCTCAACTACAGCGGTGACACAATTCTTAAGAGATTTGGTGCAGAATTACATTCCTGTGAGAAAACGTCCATAGGGACATACCACTTTCCATACACCATTCTTTATTGTTTATATCCAAACAAATGTGTTTCTCTTTTGGAATGTATCATTGGACAAAGAATAATCTGAAATTAAGAGGCTTCTATTGTAAAAGATATTGCAAGTCTTTTAGATAAAAGCTCTCCCCACAATTAAAGAAACTGGCTTGTGATGAGATCTTTTCAAGTCTCAATTATTTAAAAAAGCAATTGTAAACAGTACAGTGTTGATACATAGATGCGCTTTCAATTCACAAGCCAAAAACAAGAGCATTGGTGATTTCATCTTAGCTTTTAGCACACTGCTCTACAAATGGCAAAGGTCCTAAATGAGATGACAGCATTCCACTTCGTGGGCACTGCTCAAAAGACCACTGAGCCTTTAAATTCAAGATTAAGAGGGAGCTGCAGATTGTTCACAGAAATTTGCAAAGCTTTTGCTCTTCTCATCCACAAGGAAACACAGGCACTTTCCTGCCTTAAGTCAGCGCTATTCAAACCCAGACACTGTTTTCAGATCAATATACTGGCATACTGGTACTAACGCTTTTGATAACAATTGGTCTAATTAATGCAGGATTTAAAAAGGAAATGGTTCTAGAAAGATTTTATTATGCACTGCAAACCTCTAAATCATGATCACGTCCATTCGCATTACTTCCATAAAGTAAAAAAACTGTATAGAAAATTTGTTATCATCACTTCCCTCTCCTTTTTTAGAAAACCACTTGGTCAACACTTTTCTGATACTGAAGCACTAGTCAAAAGTATATCATATAGAGCAAAATATCTTCACATCTGCTTCTCTTTACAAGCCTTACATACTGTGAAGTCATATTAGAGTCACTGCTCTGATTACACAGCATCACTTTCAACTTGTTTTTTTTTCAGCTGTTATCCTTAACTTTACAAAAAACCCTATTTCATTATATTTTTTGCCTAGATTTGTAAATCCATACAATTTTCTTCTACTGTTTCTCTACTCTGTTAAAATGATTGACCTTGCAAAGCAGTATCATTAACAAATCTCATCAATATATTTACTATTTAATTCAAATCACTAATGTTTCTATAGATATCAAATTGAACAAGGCCAAAAATAAAGCTGATTACTGCAGCACATGGTCTAAAAAGGCAGTAAAATCACAAGGAATGCAAAATGCTTTGAAATAGTACATCATTCAAATGAAATAAAAACTTGTTTAAATCTAGAAAGGAGGAAAAAAACCAGAGGCAGACACATTAAGTAAATATATGGCAACACAGGAAGCAAAGAGTACCACAGAAGGCTTTTATAGTTAACTTAAAAAAAAAAAAAAGTCCAAAAGTTTTTGCAATACAAAAATGAAAATACAAACAAATGCAGGCAGTTAAAATTTTACAGCTAAGTGTCACCAGATTGTTATCTCTAAATTCGAAAATGTATTTGGTTATCATCAGAGGAACATCAGTGACAGCAAAAACATTTTCAAATGTATTCGTAGCATGTAGGAAACTAAATTTAATGCATATAAACATATTTATTAATATGATAATAATACATACATGGTAACAATTATTTTTATCTCCATTCTTGCTTCTCATAAAAACAATTTAAAAATGAAACATATACAGAACTGATAAAAGACATGGAAGTGTGTGCCACTGTTTGAGAGGAAAAAAATCTTTTGCATAATTCTGAGAGATGAAAACTGGATATTCCATCATAAACCATGGTGTCAGATTATGTTAGGGACTTCTGTATTCTGTAGCTGCTGAACTGATATAGTCAAAATAATCATTAATTCCAGATACCAGAAATTCTAATAGCAACCAGAAGTGCAGAATTTACCTCAAGCTCTGGAACTGATGGTAAGTAGCTAGAAGTAGGAACAAACTGTACAGAAGATACCTGAAATATTTCTTTGGAATGCCTTAGATAAAGATTTTGGCTAAACACATTCCTTGCCTGTATCCACTACGTGTTGAGAGGGGAAACGTACTGTTTTCATATCAAAGCTAGCTATCAAAGAAATCTTTTCTTGTTTATATATTCTTATAAAACTTCTCTATGCACAGAAAGCAAAATAAAGCAGAAATATTAAAACTATGCCTACAGTGCAACCATAAATCTGCACATATTGGGGGGGGGGGGGAAGGGTCCCTGAAATAAACTGAAGATTATCTAGCCTACAACAACAGCAAAGATGTGACTACGCAGGCTTCATTACTGACTGATTTAAACCAGCCCATGACTCTGGACAGATACTCTTTGGAGAATCAAAATCCTACAATGCTTTGGGCTGGACGGCACCTCTGGAGGTCATCTGGTGCTCAAAACAGGGAGGTCACCCTGCTCAAAACAGTGTCAACTTCAAAGATAGAACTGACTTTGAAGCTGCATCAGGTTGCTGAGTGTCATAACCAAGGGAGCTGCAATTCTCCAAGGACGGAGGTTCCTCAGCCTTTCTGGTAGACAACCCATTGCACTGTCTAACCACTCTCATGACGAAAAATTGCTTCCCGTCACCTAATCAAAATGTCTCTTGGGGAAACGTGTGTCTGGGCCCCTTCCTCTGCATACCTCTTAAAATGGCTTCATCTTCTCTACAGCCTCCCGTTAGGCAGTTAAAGTCCACTCTGAAAACACTGCATGCTGCTGAGTGCAGCGGCAGTAAAGCTAATGCAGGCAAAACTACCTCCATCACCCTGTTATACTCCTATTGCACCTTTGGCTGAACAGTTACATAGCTATACGTTTAACACTGGAAACACATATTTGAGATGACAGAGTCAGCCTAGAAGTCTAGACTCCGGAACACACTCATTAAAAATGTATTTTACCATGGGAAAGACCGACCTTTTTTTTTCCCTCCCTTCATTTTAACCAAATCAGATACAATCACATATAGACAAACTACCTAGTACGTTCTATTCGAGTTGCTATGCCTTCAGTTAGTCTCATAATAACCATCCTTATGGTAATGAAATCAGTGGTCAGCTAAAGTATTCATTTCTCTGTTTTACTTCATTTTTCATCACAGGTTGGATGTTCTCTTGAGAGGTAACTAAGCACATACCGCAACTGACATTAATTCTTTAAATTCACTCCCCTCAGCTCTACCCAGACACTCCCTCGAAATGGCCTAAACATCCACGTTCCTTGTAAAAATGCTCTGCTTCAAAATACATTTGAAACAATGGTTTCTTAGGCAATTGCTAGAAAAGATATTTAATTTATAAACTCAAGGTGTTTGATCATTGTTGAAACAGGAGAAGACTATTCACCAAACTCTATTCCCTGATTAATCAATGGATAATATAGTCGCAGTTATGTCACTGGAAAATGAACTGCAACACAAGGGGAATATGAAATAAGAGTAATCACAAGAGGAGAATATAATTCTGGGCTATATAGAAGTTCAGAAATGAAACAATCTTCCTTTCACACACCATTTCTTTCAGGTTTCTTATGGCTGACAGACCATTAAATTACTGCAAGACAAAATGAAAACTCCAGACAACTTTGGATGCCGGGCATTGCTTCTATTATAACAATCTTCACAATGTACTAGTGTACCAGTGGTTTCACCCTAATCAATGACAATGCAGTTCAAGTGAAAAAGAATGAAAAAACCCCTCACATTAGGAGAATGCCAAAACATTTGACACAAATTAAATTTTATGTTGCTATGCAACATTATCCAAAGCATTCTGCTGGTGCTAGTGGTGTAATAGCATATTTGAACTTAAAATGTTACATGCAACCTTGAGAAGGACAAAGAAGGGGGAAGATGGAAACAAAGAGAAAAATATGATCATAAATTATCAACGAAAAATAAAATGTCATAAAGCAAATGTTTAAATAATACACTGAATTCACATTGTCCCTGGGATTTTCAACACATTACAGTACACACTCCAGCAAAATTCCCATGAAGCTACTCAGCAATCATCTAAGGCCTTATCTTTAGACCTTGTCTGGGCTCTTTGGGAGTGCCAAGGAAAGCACAGGACAAGACAGATTGCTCAACCTCTGCTACCCCACTTCTGAGCAGTGCAGATGTGCAGGCCTACAATGCATGGGAACAGAAGAAAGGCTCGCCTCAGAAATAATTTGGAAGAATGTTCTGCTTTTTAATATATTACAAAGAGGAAATGGAGAAACAAATTTCACTCCATAAAAGCACAGTCAAACTCCTCCTCTGTTGGGGGGCTTCAAGAGACATCCCGAATGCCCCAAGATACCACAGTCAAGCCAAGTCTATGCATCTCTGATGTCAAGTCCTTATTAGATATTCTTCACACATGATCTTTACTCAGAATAACTACCTAAAGGCAAATAAACTGAGAAGATATTTGCACGTGTGAAATATTAAAAACACTACCACTTTATTCACCTTTTTAAAGGCAAAAGCTAAGAGACAGCAAGTCTGACAGAACCCTGACAGAACATGAGAAAACCTACGACTTTACTATCCTTAGGACTAGAATTTGAGAGGAGGGGGAAGTGAGATGGTAAGATTCTCACCTGTTCCCACTGTTGGAACTCTTCGCTTATTTGCATTACTTTGCTTCTGTTAAAGCAGCATGAAAATTATATACCATAATTGCTTTATCTGGTAATTATTTCAGTTGCAGCACTAAATTCCACCATTGCCAGATCCTGGTATTTGTTTTATACAATATTCTGACTACTCCTCCTGATGAAGCCTCTATCCAATCAAAAGACAAATAACTGGAAGTGAGACTGCTGACACCGTCATAAAACATTTTGTTAATTGCCTTTCACAAAGTATCTTTGGCAGTAAAACTCCCAATACCTCCATTCCCCTGAGGGTCTGATAGAGTCAAAGAATTAACAAAGCTTTTCTGACTGCAATAAATAATATAGTACCAAACGAATAGATATAAATGTAACCCATTTTCATTACAAACCAGCTTCTGCTTGGATAGCTTAGACTGACTGAATTAGGTTGAAATATTAAAAGTCCTTTAATGGAAATTTCAAAGGAGGAAAACAATAAGAAAAAGGTAGCATGATTATCTAGAGAAGTTACTTCCATGTTGAGTGGGTCTTAAGAGTCCCTTTTTGTCTGCACACGCACATGGGAATATAGCTTAAGGGACTCAGAACTATGGAATACATTTATTACTATTTTAGAGTATAAACTTTTCGTAAGATTTAGAAAAGCAATAAATACATTAAGTTTTACAGGATTTTACCAAAGGTTTATGTCTAATAATATTTCATATTGTTTAATTAGCTCTTGTCAGTTTATTACATACATTATTTTGCAGCATTAAGCTACATTATTTATCCACTTTTCATACATGCTCTTTTTCTATGCCTATAATCTCAAGGGAAAAAAAGATGAGGACCCATCTCTCCCCCCTGCTTCTTTCATGCTGAGTTTAAAGACTAGAAAATCTAATCCTTATATGATCAATTTAAATGTCTGTCATACTATAGCATCATCTTCTCTTTTGTGTGGAAATAATTTGCAACATAACCCCAATCCTTCTATAATCCTTCTCAGAGTATCTTCTTGAAGCAAGCTTGGTTTCCAATATTTGCAAGGATAAGTTACATGTCACTTTCTCACCATGGTTTGTCCAGCAGATCAGTGTTCAGGCTTCAGGAAGAAAAGTTATCACCCTAATACAAGTCTTGACGCCTACAGCAATACTAATTGGGATTTAACAGTCCAGTGGATCATAAGGTCTCAGACTCACCATCCAGTTACCACATTCTAGGCAACCTACTTATCAGTTGAGGCAGCACAACCTCACATGGCTCGTAGTGGGGAAAAAGCAACTATGGACTGCAAAGTGAGTAGATGCACAAAGTACATTGCTCAACTGACACATTCATTACAAATGAAGTTAAGCAAAACATACCCTTTAAAATCCATCCTGACAGAAACTCTTTTCCTAGTTTATCACCATCACTCTGTTCGCCCCAGGCCCCAGATAAAATCTCCCTCCATCACTCAGTGAGTTCACGCTGAAGCTCTTCCCTCACTCCTCAGTTTCATGACTTTTGGGGGATCCTCAGGCCCATTCAGGCTCTGATTTTTAAGGAGCCGAGCACCAACAGCCAGGTTCTTTAGCAACAGTTATATTTCAACCCCAGTTTTGTATCATAAAGTTGGAGAAAACTGATTCTCCCAGCTTCCCCTTGGAGGTTGTCCCAAGGTGTCTCCATCTAAACAAGCAGCTATGGAGTTTTAAAAGTAACCAGTAAAAGTGGTCTGCCTGGGGCATGCTACAACCGTGCTAAGAAATGCTCGATTTAACTTCCACTGTTAGTAACAAATGCTCGATTTCATTTCCACTGTTATTCAGAAGCACAATTGTTTCACAACATTAACTAGAGTCTATAGGAGAGCAGAGCACCCACATCATCTCAAGAGCTGTCCTGCACCACGTAGCCCACAGCTGCACAACCGTGCCCCTTAAAGCAGGGCTCCCAGGTAGCTGGTGTGCTCTGCCCCTGCGCCAACAGCTCAAGCTGCTCCATCGTGGCTGGGGCTCCACTGGTTCCTTTGGATCGAAAGGCGCTAATGAGATTTTATGAGGCAGTGAACCTAACAGGAGACACAGCAAAACATTTTTGGATACGCTGCCATACCAGTATTCGGTACTAGACTTCAATATTACTAAGTTAGTAAAAGACCCAACACGCTACAATGATCCTCTTAAGCCTTTTTAGGCTATTTTCATGTAGAAGAAAAAGTTAGGCAGAGGTAACAAAGGGTATGTTTAGAGACAGACTCATAAGTTACAATATTTCTACTTGTTTTCTGAAGCCTGAGAGAGATTTATTCATTACTTGCCAGTCTTAGATACTCCCACACAGAAATCAGATTAAGAGATATTAAGTAGCACATCTGTGTGTGTTTATGTAGTGATGACTTTATAATGCTTCTCAATACCAAGTATTTTTAATGTATGCACCCTCCGTAAAATTTAGAAGAATACTGCATTCCCCTTCTGCTCATTTCATCAGTAAATGCTATGGAAAGGAGCCTAATGTTCAGCTGGCATTCAAATTTTTATGGTATTCCTTCTGTAGGATAAGCTCCGATCTTCACTGCAGCATAAGCCCAGTCTGACAATAAAGGTCTATACGGTCCAGATCTGACTGAGGAATTGAAGACCTAACACTTAAATCAACACTAATTCAGAATTATCAGCATCTCAAAACAATTTGAAACCTTCTCATCAAGACAATTCTTCAGATAAATTAAAGGTCATATGTGCTTAAGCAGATTTTCCACCAATTCAAAATAATTTTCTAACAGGCCAGGCAGGAACAAGCATAAGCCATTTGAATCCAGAATGTATTTTCATTAACCACCATAAACAACTGAAAATTATAGACCTAGAACACTGCTATTCCAAACATCAGTGAACACTGCCTACACAACAACCCAATTCAAGTATTTTGTTGTTTATTTATGCAACTCTTCTTGTACACAAAAGGCAGAATGGGTAAAGTACTGAACAAACGGCTCTTGCTTTGGAAAGCTCAAGTCAGAGAGGCCAGTACAGTAACAGGGCACAGGAACGAATGCAGAGCTGTGCATCGCATGTAGGGAAGAAACAGCAACTGCGCAGACAGGGCTCGGGGGTTTGGTGTCAAGGAGGGAGAGAACTTGGAGAATGGTAACCAGAGAGGTTCTTTCAAGCGAAGACCGACCCATAAAACACCACATATGGCAGAAGCAAGGGACAAAGACCAAGGAAAGTGTCTGCAGCCACAGGCATAGCTGGTGGAGGCTGGGAAAGGTATATGAGCAACAGGGAAAAAATTGGCTCAGAATACAGAGATTGAAAACCTGAACTTGGTTCAAGAAAAGAAAAACTATTTGAAGTTAAGATTTACTATGCCAATTAAAAAGTTATGGAGACCACAAATTACCTTTTAAGAGTCTCAAGCATTTATCCCTGTTACTTAGCTGCTGCATGTATAGTCCAAGAGTTTTCTTGTCTTGGAAAAGAGAAATATTTTTGTTTTTCAGATACCATAGTATTTACACAGCTTGATAAATATTGATTTTCAATATTTTTTTTTTAAACATACAATAGTTTCACTTTGTAGAATGGCATTTGTAATTTGTGTTTTAGTATCAACAGTCACAGCCTAAGACAAGCTGGAAGCAAAGGCTGTAAGTACTGTTATGTACCCTGCTATCTTGGGCACGAGAAGTATTTTTCCCTACCCATAACTGCTTCTACAGTTTCCAGGTTTTCACTCAGAAGAACATCACTTCCTTACCCAGAACAGTCTTTCTTTCTGCAGAATACTTTGGAGCCGTTCTTTTCAAACCAGCACCTCCAAAATTTCAAAATAAAGATTCTGCAGATACCGAGGCAAAGTATGCTGGACACAATTAAGAAAGATTCATAGCTCCACAACACTATCGCTTTAGAGTTGTGAACACTGCTCCCTCCTTTCCATCTATGAATCTCTTACTCGCAACCAGATAGTGTTTGAGGGTGAAAGTTTCACAAGAGTTTAGGCATCTTATTCTTGAACCTAAAAACCCTGGCCACAAAGAGCTCACACAGCATTTCGGTGCTAGTGGGAAATGCACAGACCCCTCATATATTTGCTTGAATAACCAAATGCAGTAGATTTAGTGCTTCTCAACAGCATAAACAAGGTGCGAGATCCCACTTAAAAAATGGTTTATGTACATCCATTAAATAGTCATAGTTACATTCTTAGTATTTTCTACAGGCATTTTCATGTAGAAAGTAACACATCTGGAGTAGCCTTACAAATTAATGCAGCCAGAGGAACAAATTAATTAGACTAAATAGAAGTGTGAGTTGTCAGCACCTCCGCTAACATGCGGGTAACTCTTATCGCGTGGTATCTTGCAGCAAGCACTAAGCAGCTTGCTCCTCTTCATGAAGAAAGAAAGGTATCTCTTATTTACTGCAGGATACCGCTGGTAAAAGTGTGCCCACAGGCAGGTAGAGCAGCTAAAGGGTTTCGAGTTCATATTTTCACTTGCACTCACAATAAAGTTGTCTCCATCAAGAAAACATGTTTATACTCTGACCTGCAAGTCTCAGATGAAGAGGTTCCTCAGTTTAGAGACCATGCATATGATAATTGAGCTGTAGCAGAGCAGTGGAGAAATCTCTCTAGATTAATAATGAGTTTATCCATCTGCCCCTGTTTCTTACTGTGTTTACAAAATCAACGTAAGATTGAAGCAATGACATTTTGTCAAATCCATTATTATTCCATTAAGGCTTCCATAAGATTTATGGCAGCTTTCCAGCCCTCAAATTTAAAATAACCCAGGTAAGATAAAGAAGAGTGTTTGTATTGAACATATTTGATATAGTGACTTGAAGTGTTCACAGAAGTTATGACAGTTTATTAAAAGCTGCACAGTAGCTAGTAAAATGTTAATCTTCTGTCCTAAAACTGTACTGATTTGTGAATGTAAACAGAAGGAAAAAAAAAGATGTTGGAACAAGCAATGAAGGCAACCAGGCCACAACAACTTACACAAGAAGAAACTAATTCTTCATTTCCTTTCTTCAGAAGTGTACAAGATTTTTTTGGGGAAAATAAGTACATTAAATATACTTATTTTACAATATTTAGTGTAATGTACTGCTACAACATGGCATTTCAGATTCTAAAAGTTTGTTTCTGTAGTATATTGCTAGTATCTTCATTTTTATTTTACTACCTAATAAAAATGCATCAAAAGACAATTATATTAACAGATGCTTTCATGAACAACTACATTAGGTATTAGTACTACTTGTCCTCATTAATGCAAACCAAAAAGCAGTTCTTGGCAGGATATAAACAGGTGGTGCTTAAATATTTTAAGTAGCCAACTTAAGACAAGGTGTGGGAGTCTGATCATTAACCACTTTTGAAGATTAGGCACTTTCCAAATGACATACGCAGCACAAAACCAAAAAATCATTAAGTCATCTTAGAAAAATTTAACCTAACATGTTATCATTTACTTATTTATTAACTTGTTCATGTCTCTGGAGTTACTTGCAACACTTTTATAATAGTTCTATAGTGAGCATCAAGACTCCTCTTACACGTTGAATTGAAGTTGCTGTACTGTATCTAATACCATGTGGAAGAGCTAATTAGTTATTGACTTGGAATGCCTACAGCCAGTTTTCAGCACCAACTATTCAAAGGTTTTTCAATCAATTACCAATCGAGGCTGACTCTGGACTGAAGTCTGTGGTTGAAGATTTTCAGAC
Source organism: Fulmarus glacialis (assembly GCF_000690835.1). NCBI lineage: Eukaryota > Metazoa > Chordata > Aves > Procellariiformes > Procellariidae > Fulmarus > Fulmarus glacialis. The sequence goes on from NW_009230095.1 coordinate 89,240, forward strand.
ACATTTACAAATTTGCCGTGCAAAACAATTGCAAGTTAATTAATCATGATATGGCATCAGCTTGACACCTCCAAAAACCCCATAGTCAGTAACACATATACTTCCAATAATCTAAATATCACAAACATTTCCAGAAAATTAATTTTTTTTTTGGTTGGTTGGTGTTTCACTTTTAAAGTGTAAGGACAGAAAGTTATCTGCTGTTTTAAAAAAAAAAAAAGCCTGCCAAACCCAAAATGGATAAACCCCCTTTTTTTATTTTGTAAAGAATTTTCCCAATAATCTCCAAATGCTTTACAAGAATTAGATATAAAGTAAGACATGTCAGAACTATAGACTGTAGTAGCTTAAACATACATGACCATGATGACACCATTCATTCCTAAAGCTACTAATGGAAGTTAAAAGCTAGAAGGCACAGGGAAAGAAGATTTGGTACATATAATTTTGAGTGGGGAAACACAGAAAAGCTGTTTTGGGAGGCAAAAGCCATAAGAAAGCCGGTCCCAACATCTTTTCTGAGGCAGAACCACCACAGTAGGGACCGTGATCAACTTCAGAATCTAAAGACCCTTAGGTTTTAATGTGTCTATGAAATTTTTTAATGACTATGGTACTTTTAATGAGAATCTAAAAAAAGGAGAATGAGCTCACCTGGAATGAGCGAGCTTTTTACCCCGTGTCAGTCAAGGTATGAAACATAGTGTTCTACCTGTACCAGCCACTGCAGAGCTCAAAGTTGTGACGGCCAAAGGGAGGAGCAATAATTAAGGTTGTGAAGATGAAGAAAGAGGAGTATTTCAGGAAAGTCAAAGCTGAGTCAAGGTTATGTGAGTAATGTTAAAGAGGTGGCAAAAAGCAGATCAACAGATACGGGAACGTGGGCAGAGGAGCGGGAAGTTGGAAGCAAATGAAAGATTTGCGTCAAGAAAGAAAACAAAGAAGAGTTGTGAAGAAGGCTCTACGTGCTGAAAACAAAATCTGAAATAGTTCAGAACTAATTATAATATTTTTCCATTCAACAATTATGCCCTTTTTAAAAATGAGAGGCAACCTGCATAGACATGCAGTGGCTGTGAGATACCGCCAATTCCTGAGAAATGTTCTGTGATTCATGCCAAAAACACGAGCATGTTGAAGTGTGGCAGGTCAAGCTGTCCTAATTCTTAATTTTTTTTTTTTTTTTAAATTAAACAACTCCAAACACATAGTACAGTTTCAAAGAAAGACATGATTGTCCTCACTACAGCAAATTTGTCCCAATTTACCAGGAAAAATGTCTATGTTTTTAGTGCTCGAGGTTTACAATTTACCTCACTGTTGATGTTGCCAATAAGTCCTTGGACATTCTCACAAAACATCAAGTGCTTAAAATGCAAATAAACTCCCCATAGCAATTTTTATTTTCTTTTTTCAAACTGCATAAATAGACTAGGCGCTCAACTCCTGTTCCTCAAAGCCAGATTATGACTTTTGAAAAGCCTGCTGTGCAACGAAATACCTTTGAGAAAACCCCTAGCTTTCAGAACATACCATCAGAGCACTTTCTACTCCATGTTACTCTGTCCCATGTTTTGCATATGCTATGCCCATCAGTTTAAATTCTCTACAGCTAAAACATCCATTTTGAAAATAGTCATGTTACAAACCTAGGACCAGGGTGAAAGTCTAGGGAAGCTTTATTAGAGGAAATAATAGCTTTAATACAGATTTAATGGCTGTAGTGTCCCTACTATTAAAAAGCTATCAACTAATTCGACAACTTGAAATCTGATATTAATAAGATGAAAAGGGATACTGACACACACCCACCCCCCCACACCCCGAATTCTGAACACAATTTTTTTGTAAGACTGAAGTGGTTCTTGCATACTGAAGACTAAACTAGACATGCACTATAGGAGAACTGTACCCAAAAGGTTTAACTGAATTAAATTTATAAGCTCAACATATGGGTACCAGTCAGAAAAAAAACCCGATAAAGTCATTATTATATTGACATTTTAGTTACCAGCATGTTAATTAAATCATCCTCAGAAACAATGTAAGGCACTTGGAAATTAATGCAGTAGCTGTCCAGTTTTAATGATGGTACATTAGGCAATTTTATCTCACTCTCATTAAGAAGTGAGATATCAAAGGACTATGCATTTTCTGCAGGATAAAAACATGCAGGTGAGCAGTTACTACAGAGCAACTAACGCAGAGTAAATCCACACCCTAGACTGCCTTGCTGTAACTTGTTCATGTAGCCATACCCTCCACTTTAGTTTAAGTTTTTCAAATAAATTAAATTAAAACTACCTAAATACTGAAGAAGGGTTCCAAATCGTGTGCACCAAGAAAAACAGCTGTACAGTTTAAACGTTACTGCCTCTAGCAGTCCACGCTGTCTCTCCACTGGAGATAATCACCCAGACAGCAGACGGTTGCAGTGAACGGGCTCCTCTGCCGTGGCCCTCCAGCCCACTTCAGCACCTTGGCAGGAATAAATACACCTTTGTCAAGGGCAAAAGTTAGCACCGGGACCGCGGGCTGGGACAGCTGCAGCGGAGAAGCACGCTTGCATCACTGACTGCGTGGTACCCACCATCGCCTCCAGCGCAGCGGAGGGCTGAGTGGTCTGAGACAGCACCACCTCGCACTGGCACAGCTCAATTGAGCACAACTCTGTTTTCAGACCACTCAGAATAGCCACAAAGAAATTTAACATGATTTAGTTAATTTATTTCAACAGTTAATGCAGACTGTCCTGAGTGTTCCCATGTACACCACCCCAGAGAGAGAGATTAGCATCTAGTATTTTTCCAATGAAGCAAAAAGAAAAGTCGTGAGCAGAATTGTGGGGATCAGCACTTCAGTAAACTACAGGTTATAAAGGGATATATAGCCCAATAGACAGGGATAAAATAAGCATAAAAACTTCCACATTGCAGGAGGAGAAATAGCTTGAAAATAAGATAAAAAAATGGAGTTGTTTTCTAGTTTAACATTTTTTCAAACTTATTACACCACTTGCAATATACACTCAGGTATTTTTATGTTACATAGAAAAGATGACTTATGTCCCCTAAAAGGTTCACTGCTACTGCAAGATCTTCCCATCCCACTACAGAAGCTGGCACCAAAGAAGAACAGCAGCTCTCCACCAGCGCAAGGAGACATGCACAGAGAAATAAGCTTCCAACTAAATCCTGCGTCCTAGCAAACAGCGGCAGTCAGCCAGCCACAGCATATGTATTTGCTGACAGTAAAATTAGTAAGAAGCTATTGCAAAATTATTATACTATCCAGATAACCAGAATTTCAAGCACACACATTACCCAAAACCTAAATGGCTCTACAATTCTCTTGGTTTTAGCCATCAAGAATTCAAATTAATATTTACTTGATAAGCAGTCAGTTTTAGGGCTGAGACTGGAATTCACATCCTGAATTTCAAGAAGCAAAAACAACTTTAACATCCCATTTAAGAGACTTCATTTCAGCTGAGCTGGCAAACAGCTAATCATACTCGCAGTTCAACAGCCTCAAAAATAACTTTCATAGCATTAGAAGTCAGTATCAGCTCATTAAAAGGTAACCTACTGGAGTTTGCACTTAATTCATAATTCTAACAATCACCATCCACAACTGTTACATCAAAAGTAACTATATGAAAGGCAAATCAAAGTAAAAATGTACAAGCATGTTTCATGGATTAAAGAAAAATGTAGAACAGAAGACACATTTGTGAAAAACCCACTCTTTGGCAACAATTACAGCATAAGACAAAATGGCTTGAGTTGCTGAAATCCCCCATTCCAAGGGGAATTTCAGGAATGCAAAATATTGTCTACAGATTTATTTTCTTAGACATGAGTTATATTTGAGAACACCAGCTACATAGAACATTATCACGCTAAATTTTGGGATTAGGGCTCAATATTTAAGCTAGCAGAATAAGCAAGTGTAAACTCTTAGTACCACCTTACTTCATTTTTATTACTATTTTGATTTTTTTTTTCCCCAGGTAAAACTCTTCAACAACAACAAAAAAAACCAAAACCAGAAGTGGTTAAATAGAAATAAACTAATACAAAACCAACCAAAATTTGTATTAAAAGTTTATTATGCCAGTAGGAACCAAAGCATCAGAGGGGAGTTAGCTTGGGGATGGGAGGGAGGGATTGTTTGCAAAACCGTAATCCCAATATAAAAACCATTTTTCACATGCCATCAGCTCACCTAAATAGAATAGAAGAATTTCCACACTGTTTTTTACTAGTTTAAAGTAGCACAGGAAGGTTACTGAAGTCTTGGGGAAGTGCTTCTACAAGCCACTGAAAGAAAACCAGAAGGTAATAGCAAGTTGTGCTCTAACACCACTGAGGCGCTGAACGAAGTGGAACGGGGGTCTGTCAAAATGCCTGTCAAATTCACACGGGCTTTGGCTTCCAGAGGGCAGGAAAAAAATGCAGAAGAGGAAGAACAGTTTAAAAAAATCCTGTTAGTACAGAAGTTTGGTATACGGAGAACTGTATGTGTTTAAGACTGACTACTTGCACTATGACAAGCCTTTCTTGACTGGAAATCTTCACTGCTTCACTGTTAATAGGTAAAAGAATATTATAAATACTTTTACTAGTGGTCCAGACATGCTGAAGGTTTGTTCCTATATTTATTAAAATGGTTTGAAAATTTAATGCCAAGGTGTTTTTACACGAAATTCAGAAAAACAAGTCTAGGACAACCATAATCCTCCCTAAAGATGAATTTGAAGGCCTAATGTCCAGTTTCTGAGAGGACCACTTCACATAGTCTGTCACTTCACAGACCGAATAAAGGATTTCTTCGTTTTCTTTAACTGACATAACTGTGGTATTTGGTCTTACAGCTACAATAAGGCCGATGATTTCTGAAACATTAGCCAGAAAGCAGAAAGGATGGAGGCTGGAGAAGACAAAGAGGCCCCAAGATAAGGCATCAGTGAAACACCAGTTGATCACTCGTTTTCTGCAGCAGAGTTTCTTTGACAAGATTCACACATAACAAAACTGAGGAATAAGCTAACGTCCTTTGTTAGTCACTGCAGTTTCCTGGATCACGGATCAAAGATGCTTAACTTAAATGCAAGACAATCTGCAATGTTACTGCAACATCTTAGTAGAGCAGTAATAACTACAGTATGCTTGCAAATGAAGAGAAATGCACAAGAGAAAGTGCAAGATGGCAAGCAACATGAAGAACAAATGCAGTGTTTTCATTTTTTCTTGAATATTATATGTTGTTACATTAGTTGTCTTCATTGGTTTTAACATACTTCTTTTAAGCTTCATTAATTTCTATTACTGTAAATATGAACATTTCAACAACGTGGTGCCAACCTTTGTAGCCTTATTCCGAAGGGGCAATGAGTCCATTATTTCTGGACTATCTGATAATCTGACAGACGGACTTGTAGCCAATCCCCTTATCCCAAGGGTACTTCCTCCAACAGGAAAAAAAAAGTGGTAAGTCTTTTACAAAAGAAAAACTTTTAAAAGCTTCTTCTAAACTTTGCATTTTTCATTTAGAACGCAAAAGCCAGTTTGCTCACTCCAAATGGTCAGCTGCACCAGTAAGCTAAATACATCAAGTATCTACTAGAAACCTTCATACAGCAGATGGTATCTGAATTGGGGCTATTATAAAAGATTACATTTTCCTTTTGTTTTTTCTGTATCAGGAAAAAAACCAAATAAATTCTAGAATTACTTTAATACTTTTGCTTCCTTCTCACCCTTTTTCCACCTCAGGAAAAGAGATATGAAGCTCACAGGAGCCATATGTCATCTGTTGACTTTAGCAGCAAAACGCAGCCAAAAGAACATTAAATCAGTCCCTTTGTTTCTTCTGACTCATCTGAATTTATATCCAGTCAGTGGTTTATGAGCATAAGCTTGTTTCAGAACCTCAGGTAAAACATTTTTCTTGAACTGTAATTATTTTTATTAGCAAAAATTAATCTACAAACATCTTCTTAATACTCTTGCCACAAACCAAAAGGTATGTATTAGTCAGTGTCAGAAAAACTGCTGTTTCCATGTACTCAATAGAGGTAATACTCTGTGCATGTCTTCATATACCTTTCTAAATCACGTAAAGATTGGTTTTTACAACCGAAGGAGAAAAGCAAAGTTCTGAGTAATGAGAAATGCACTGTTTTTCAGTAGGTGCTCCTCAATATATGCCTAATATTTAAACAGAAAAAGAAAAGAGAAAGGCATATGCTGATAAAACTCATTTTGCTATTCAGCATGTAAAATTTCCGGTTCATTTATCTACCTAAAAGCATGTATCCATATAGATACACATATAAGCACTCACATACCGTTGTTCCTCAGCAGTAAATAAAAAAGTGTATCCTCTCTCTAACCAGATATAAAAGGAGAAAAGTGTGTTAACCTTTCAGCTAATAAATTCAAATCACTTTCTAAAGTCATCATGGAGTCTAATCTCTCTAAATATGTAGGTTTAGCTTACATTTCCTTTCTTTTGGGAAATCTGCAAGCTGAGTATGATCATCAGTAAGGTTCTTTGACGCTGTGGAAAGTCCACTTCACCCCAAGAGATCATGCAGATGGAATAATAAAGAATTTAGAGGCCTGAACCATACACAGCTAGGGAAGAATGCGAGTTGGGAGTGCGTGTCCGTACACATTCGTGCACCCTTCTCATGCACACACACACACGCACGATGACACAGAATGGTGGGGATTACAATTACAGTGTTTTAAAAAAGTTTAAAGAAACTGGCAGACAGGTTGACTCGGTATTTATTTATAGGAGGTGTATGCGCGCCCAAATGGGTGACCAGGGCCAAGAAGCTTTTCAAGCCAGTGCAAAATTACTGGCAGAAGGCAGGACCCAACAGTTCTGCATTC
>NW_009230095.1:96165-113539 GCF_000690835.1 Fulmarus glacialis
GGGGTGCGTGAACCTACGTCTAAATCTACTTTTGGTATCAGCACATAAAAATCCTTTTTTAGAATTGCTGGTAAAAGGGGAGTTTCCCACACTTGTCATTTTACACTATCTTTCAAACCCACAGTTCGCTTGCTTAGCAAAACACAAGTGGGACATTTAAAAACCACTTCAGTTCTGCTGCTTTTTAGGTAAATTTTCTAATTATTTATTGGCCTGGAAAATCTTCTTGGGAGGGCACAGGGAAGAAGAGGAGGGAGTAGTTAAATACTATAAACTAGTAATAATAAGCATTGAGAGACTCTTCTCATTTCTCAAAGGCTTTGACATGAAAACAGAAGTAAAAAAGTCAGTATCCACTTAAAATTTTAAGAAATTTTCTGGTGCCTTCATACAAGATGCAATTTATTTTATTCTTAGTCTTTGTTAATACTTCCAGCTCATTGGTAGAAGAGTATCAAACAACAAAAAAAGAAAGTTTACATAAACCACACATATTATACTGCTTTCACTCAAAGATTTTGTAGCGCATAAAGCAGTTAGCTACAAATTGTACCCATAAATAGCTAACAGATTGGGAAACAGAGGCAAAGACAGGTCAAGTGAGCCATGTAATGCAGCAGCAAAGTTCCAGAGCAGAGTCCAGGTACAGGTCCATGTTAGGAGACTGCAGATTTACATACTGGCTAGAGGAGAATTACTATGAGAAAATAATGACTGTTTTTTTAATTAATCCCTAAACTAAAAGTCAACCAGTCAACTAAAAATCTGAAAACTGTTGGATCTTTATGGAATTTAATATAATTGAATTACTGAAAATTTACTACAACGTTGGTATTCTATACAAACATCATGACAGATTATTTAAAATACTCATTCTGAATAAATAAATAATAAATATTTATTTTTTAAAATCACAAATTAATAGAGTTAGAGGATGAAACACTAATTAGTTTAACCATTTCTGAATAGGCTGTGCTTTTGAGCAAGACAGAAGTTGCCGATTCCCACAGGAAGTCATCTGTCTGGCCCCTTCCGTTTGGGCTTTCCCTTTCTCCTTCACTTCTGACAGGAGAAAACCCACAGTCTCCAGACTGCTACGGTTTCCAGACAACCCTGAGAGAGAAGAACAACTACTGCATTGTCCAGTACACACCGTTCCACAAGGGATGTGGAGCTGAAGCACTGGAGAAGGCAGCTTGCCCTGAGTGCAATCATGGCCAGCCAGAGCCGACACTGGCCACGACACGGGCATCTTGTGGCTCTGCTAAAGATCTACCCGTGGAAAGATACTGGGTTTACTGTTAGTGCAGTGGCTGGATATTCAGGGGACCTGTTAAGAAGCCTGATTCTGGGAGCTCACATGTCTGATCATCCTGAAGACTGTCTATAGACATTCACTACATAAGCAGACATGTGGAGTCAAAATTGTATCAAACCTCAGCTTTCTGCTATGTCCTTCCACCAAAAATGCCCAGATTAGCACTCCATAAATTCTGCAGGTAGCAGAAGTGCACAGACACTCCATAATCCACTCTGGGAAGAAACACAAACCGATTAGCTTAAGCACACAATGAAAATAGCTTCTGCTAATACAGACTACATAGTGAAGCAAACTATAGAACGCATACATGATCTCCTCCTACTTTAAGAGACAAGGGTATGGTAATAAAAAAGCTGGAGATGGAAAACCAGTGGCAAAGTCTTCACCACAGTTGGATTCTTCCTCCTCCCCCCTCCCTTCAGTGAAATTAGAGTGACAAGGTTGATTTGGAGAGAAAGTGTTACACTGAAAAAACCACACATGGACATGGAAGCATCACCAGCTTAGCTGAAGTGTCAAGGAAAGGCCAGCTCAATTAAAATTTGGGCCTGACTGGAATGATGGGGTGGGACACCACAAAAACCCTGAGAAAAGCGAATCTTGGCTACCAGCGAGGAAAAGTGATGCATGGCGTTGCAGGGCATATACACAGAGATGGCTGAAAGACAGAGCTGCAGGAAGACTTTTGTTGGCTCTTCTTACTCTCTCCATTAGCTGTGTCTTCTGAAAAAAAAAAAAAAAATCCATCTTTGCTTCCCACTGAGATTCCTCTTACTTGTTTTTCTTCCCCATCTTCTACTTCTATCCAGCACCTCTCAGTAACATAAGCCACAAACTCAGTTACTATATCCACTCTGTTGATGTATCTATCAGCTTCAAAACTCTTGCTGTCCAAGTGACAAAAACAATCCTTAAGTTTTCACTACAACCACCTTTCTTCACTGAATACCACCATAAGAGCTGTCCTTCAGTGTATATAAGGACCCTACATCCAGAACTGGCTTCAGGATTTAGTCACTTGGTTGCAGAAATCTGCCACATTACCACCCATTCTCTTCCAGAGCAGAAGTAGGAAAAGTACTCTTTCCTTGCAACTGCTGTTCATGTTTGCTTTAAATGCCAAAGAATGTGTATTTATATTGACATGATAGACTGTAAACTGGAGGACCTGAGAAACAGGCTCACTCTGCTTTCTGCCACTGGCAAAAATATTATTTCAACAACTGTAATTAGATTCTTCAAAAAACACAACTCAAAACACCAAATCTTAGATTTCTTATGTTGAGAAATTTCAGGTGCTCATTTTATTCTTACTGGCCAAGAGCCAGGCACCAACAAATTTACAGGTACCAAAATGGTTAAGGAGGAAGAGGAGGGTTACAGATCATATACTTAGCACAGCCAGCAGAATAGGACAATGTCACTGAATATGGAAGTCTACATTTCCCTTATGTCCCATCCTTGTCCACTTGGCTCCCACACATATATCCATCTTGCCTATATATCCACCCTACATAAGCATTTGTGTAATTGCGTGCTGAACCAGATCAGGGAATGAACTCACATACAGATCAAGCTCTTCTTTGTGAGTCTGATTTTAACTCATGTTAGTTTTCCAATCCCCAGCTTGCAGGAGGAGGAGCACAGTGGAGCAGAGAGGAGTAGAGGCAGCATGGCCTTCTTCTGCATCAACAGTAAGCTATACATCCAAACCTGCCCAGGGAACCATCTCATCTAGAATCTACCTTCTGTCTCACTTATACTTTAGACACCTAAATCTGTTTCTAAACAGAATAATACAAATCAATATTAGAGTGAAAAGGAATTCGTTTGAAACCTCTGCAATGTTAAAGACTCATGGACACCTTTTGTTCCATCAGAACACATTAACTCTGCTCTCTGTATGTAAACCAAAATTGTGAGTCCAAAGGTGTGTCTAACGTTGAGTCTCTTCACCTATATCACTGTTGTTCCATCTATGGGACTTCTGCTGTAAACTAATCTCTAATTTGTAAAATAACATATGCAGTCAATTTAGACATTCTAAAGCTGTAGAGGGGCAATACCAGAGAAACTGGGAAGTTCGTAGTCAACAAGTATTTAAAATTATAATAAAAACACTTTAGGAACTTGGCTCATTTTACAAAGTTAGTTTATACAACTATTGCAATGAGCAAGTTGCCGATTTCAGAATGCTGAAAGCAACCATTTAACACAATCCGGGGGGGGTGGGGGGGAATCTTTATTTCTCTAGGGAGTTTGATTTCCAACATTAGTTTTTCAACCAGGACTTTTAGTAACATTAAGCAGAATACTAAAGAAATGCTCAAGGACATAAGTGGAATCTTAAATTAATTCCTCAGTATGGTTTCCGTGCACTTAAAACATCCCATAGATAATACCTCCCTCCAGGAAAAAACGTCCTATTACAAATAGAAATTGCTTTTATCAAGTTCTAAAGGAAATGATCTCTGCCTGCTTTTGTCCTTAAGCAACTATCAACTACAGAAGGGTTATTAGCGCAAGTGCCAAAATCCTTTCTGTTGCTAACATGAACACGCAATGTGAACAGTGTATGCAAGACCTCCATTTTCAGACATCTCTGCAAAGTAAGGCCTTTGCTGAACATTCCTGTAGAATCTAAGTAATTCACGTTTGGGGGAGGAGAGGACAAAGATATTACAATACCATGAAATACTGTACTCCACATGCTGCATCTTCTAACTTGCTATTGACTCAAGATACGGAGCACAATTTTAGATCTCCTACAAGCCCATGGTGTATACAGAGCACTTTAAAAAACAAAAGCTTAGTACCAAAAGGTTTTCTCTAACATTTATCTATACTAACCTCTTGTTTATAATGAAATGCACAGCATCTAGCAGGGCCAGCAAAGCCTCCCTCCTCTCACATGTGGCTTTCAGGAGTGCTGCAGTGTTGAAAAGGCAAAATTACCATTGCCCAACAACATGCAATCCAACAACAAAATGCCATTCCAAATGTATGGATTTTTATAGACTTCTGTCAACTCCAAGGTGTATAAACTGGCTCAATGCTACTCAAAGAAATCAAAACTCTAACACTCCTGTCCCATTTCTGTACTGGTTTGAATGTTGCAGTAAAGAAAGTTACTGCTGAATATTTTTTAACTGACAGAAATTCACAGCTTAGCCAAAAAATTTACCTAAAAAGCCACTTAGCACCTTTAAGCTACTTTCAGGATAAGAAAACCAGAAACAAAATAACCCCAATATTACAATTAAAATATACACTACAGTAAATTATTTTCGTATTTCTAGAAGTACAAGCATGAGTGTATTTGGTGTTATAATTTGCCTCAGTTTGGGCATTTTCCTAAATTTGGACACGTGTTGGAAGAGTTTAAGCTGACGTAAGTCTTGGATCAGAAGAGATTAAACGTAAACATAGGTTATACTGATATAGAACCACAACTGAATTTCATTTTTTAAAAACACTTGCACTTTCCATCTAAGAATTAAAAAGGTGCATTTTAACAATAAAATAATCTGATCTAATGGCAGATGATGCCAGAACGACCCATTCAGCTTTCTGCCACCATCTCCAGCCTCGCACTGCTTCCACGCCAGCTCCCGCACGCATGTAAGCTCCCAGGGAGATCCCTCAGGGAGCTAATCCTGCAGAAAATGAGCTCTGCAGGAGAAGAGTGAATACCTTCTGTGGGTTTAACTCCCTGAATGAGCTCACCGTGACTCAGGTGAGTGTCACATGCCAGGTCACTAAAATAGGTGGCAATGCCTAGTGGTAGTGAAGAGGGGAACAAGGCTGTCTCCTTGTGGTAGAAACTATCCATTAGCTCTATCCATTAGCTCAGCCGAAGGACAGGACATGTATTGCAAGTCTGCAAGTTCACATTGTTCACCAGTTTTATTACCCTTATCATGCTTTTGCTGGCTACTGCTGATCTTAAAAATAACTTAACAATTTTAAGGTATCTAAAAATATGGATCCATTGAGAACCAGGGTTTTCCAAAAAGCACATTTGGTATTCAAGCTCCTTTAAAAACTCTTTAAGACAGTACCAAATTAAGATTTAAACAATGTTCTTCAAATACCTCCAAGCAAGTACTCTCGCAAATACCTAACCTCCCATGCTTCTGTTTTTTCACTGCAACATTTGTTAAATAAATTCTAAAGGTCATTTCCATGGCTCAGGAGAATTTGGCTAATATCATGATAAATATTCTTGGAGAATCTAATTTTTTTTAAAAAAAAAGGCAATGAAATAAGCATAACATGACTTTTATGGATGTCACCATCTTTGGTCTACATCCAAATGCACGTTAAAAATAGTAAGAACAGAGTTATATTAAACCAGGAAAGTACAAGGTGTCTTGATGCAAAATATTGGTTTACATAAAATAGAAAAATATTTTTCCAGCAGATGTAAATTAAAACAGCTAAGAGAAAAACACCAGACAAACTGCTCCCCATCTTAAGACAACACTGAAGAGTTGGTGTTTATGTATTACACAAGAAACTGATCCCAGTGAAATTGTGCCTGAGGTACCGTTCTTAGAAACAAAAAATCACAGGTATGAGCATATGAATAAAAATTAGAGATCTATACAATTTTTGGTTAACTGAGAATTTAAATTGGTTACTAAATGATTACATTAACTCCTAATTTCAAGAGCAGACAGGTCACATACAGAATAACATCAGTTCTTTCTTACTATGTTCAAGATACAAAATAACTATTTGAAATACCTGAATTCTTCAGAAACCTGCAATAATTTAAAAAAAGGCAAAAGATTCTGAATACACCTTTAAATCACCAGTGTACCAAAGCAATTTTTTAAATGGTTTCCTTTCTCTCACTGAGGTATTCCAGAATCCATTAGCTTAAATTTATTCGCATACCAAGAACACATTAAGACCTCACAAATTTCTGTTCTTCTCTCTTCTCAGTTATGCCAACATCAATCAAGCACTATCATTCCAGTGCCATGAAAAATAGTTGTCTTTTTCGTAACAGCAACCATCACCTCCCAAAGTTCCAAGAGAAGAATCAGACATTAGGCACCAGCTTTGCTGCAACACATCACCAACAGATAAGACCTGTAAAGTAGCAGCACTAGTCATGCAAAACACCTGGTGCTGCAGGCTGGAAATAGCAACACCGGCAAGAAAATTCACTAGGGTATCTGTTATTATCATCCTAGATACCATCTTGCATTTCCTATCAAGATATCAAGTTCATGTATGGCATTTGAGTGTATATATATTTAATAGTTCCATGAACACATACACTTCCCTTAAACATACAGACTTTTCAGGTGTTCCTTCTCAAGCTGTATCTAATTACATCTCAGCACTCTGCCAAAGCAACAGCTGTCTCCTTAGGAAAGTAATAATTGTAGCACGAAAATCAGGGTTGTACTTGCTTCCTGCTTTTGCTCATGGCTACTATTCCAAAGGTGGAAAAAAAAAAAAAAAAAACCACAAATATACTAGCATCTGAAATTTAACAGAAAAACTGACAATAAATACCAAGGAACGAGGTCAAAAAATGACCCATACCAAAACCTGAAACCCCACTTCTGGCCACTGTTATTAGGTATTATGACAACAATTAAATAAAATTTCTTTCAGAAGATGTCTGTGACTTCTATTCCAGGCTTGCCTTAACATTTATTCATATCTTCTTAGAAAACATTTGCTCCACATCCAAAAATTAATCCAAGCCCCTATTTACTATTAAAGACTCAAGAACAGTCTACATCTCACAAAACTTAATTAGCGGTTATAAGTTTCTGGACATGCATCTCTATTTTGACCTACTGGGGCAACCACAAAACATAACCAAATAAAGCAGTGGCTTTATACACAGACTACACTACATTTCCTATCATACCTACTACTGATGTTACAATAGCATAACTATTAGAATAGATTTGGCATATTAACCATCATGTTGTTTGTCTCATGCCAAAAATTCTAGTTACAATGCAAGTGGCAGCAAGCACTATACCCATATTAGTATTCTTTTTGCAACCCTTGGTAGCACTTCACTTAAGAATGAGGAGTGGTGGGAAACTTTAAGGGGAACAGGGTAACTAAGACAAGGCAACTGGCTGCCCTTGTAATCTGCAGTCAACTTAAAGAGCCACGTCAGGTCATGAGAAATTTCAAGATGACAACTCTTTCATAGTTCTCTTCCCACGGTCAGAAAAAATACCACATGGAAAAGAAATACTCCATGAAAAAACTACTCTTTCACTAGCTTTTATGGTTAACTTGCACGTAAGCCAAACAATGTACAAGGGTATCAATCACTTTCCTACTTAAATGCTTTTTCAAAGTTGTGCACAAACTTATAAGAATGTTCAACCAACATATATCAGCTGGCTCATGTACTGTTTTCGGATATTGATATCTGCAATCCTTTTACCGGATCTAGCATCATTGTCTGAGCTCAGATGACTCAGATAAAAACAATGTGAAAACATAGTTTGTTTTCATGTTTAAAGTCTCCATTGGTCTCCTGCAACAATAACAGGAAGAGCTGTACGGATCGATACGCAAGATTACTAATAGGGACTTTTCTTCTCCTACCCAACAACACGCACGTGAAACTTTAACCAGGTAATACATGCAACACTTACCAGATCTCTGTGAAGCACCCAGTTTGCATGGAGGTAATGGATTCCATCGAGGATCTGGTAGAGTAGGGATTTAACCATAGATCTTGGCAACTGCATGGGCTTTTTATTTGCTTTTGAGGCACGGTGAAACTTGATAATATGCTAGAAATAAAACAAGTAGAAACAAGAAGCATGTTAGATAAGTGGAAAGGTTTTTTGTTGTGTTGTTTTTTTTAAACTATTAACACTAAATAATGGAATGAAATACAAAGTTTGTTGAACTTTGCAATTAAAAGTAATAGTGATGTGCTCACAATTTTCTTAAATTGCTTTATTTTCTGAGTTCCTTTAAAAAACAGCTGTCAAGCTTTTGTCTAAAGACTGGCTACTTACCTCCAGTAAAGTGTCTTACACATTCTCCTCCCTCCCTCCTCCCCATTTGGGATTCTCTTATGCTCAGCTGCTAGAGCAGAAACTTCCAAACCAGCAGTATCTACCTGAAAGAGGACCACACTCTGTGCTTTCACACCTTCCCTCCTCTTCTCCAAAACCACCCAGGACAGAGTGCTTGCAACTACTTTACTGCTCCCTCCCAAATCAGAATCCCAGGTAGAGAGAGATTAAATAAATACTCAAATAAATATTTGGGGGGGGAGACTCCAAAAACCCCACACCACAACATTAGGGTGAGATCATGTGCAAATATCTAAAAATGGTTATATTTTCACTTCCAAGTTTTGGCTGCATACTTCATTGATGATGACAAGCTAGTGGTTCTTGGATTACAGAAGTCACTCAGCCCACTAGAGGACAAATACCGCTTGAGAACATGGAATGCAGAGAGGGACCCCAGCATTAGTCAGTTGAAGGAATGAAAAAAAAAAATCATGAAAAGATTGCTGAGAGATCATTAAATATTCATAAACTAATTAACATTTATTGTAAGTACAATGTGGAGATGATGAGTTAGGTTTGGTTTTGCTACCCCATACAAGAAAAAGTGGGGTGAGGCCCTTCTACCTTTTCAATCCTTGGACAAGGTGGGGCTATGCAAGGCACAAACCCAATCTTGACATATTGCCATTCAGCAAACAACTAAATCCATTCATTCAGATTTTTCAAAAAAAATTATCCTTTTTGAAGGTGATTCAAAGAAGCATCTCAAATAACGAAATAGTTTTCAATTATGTGCTTTTTGAAAGACAGAAATAATAAAGGCAGTTTGCATTTTTACTGAAAGCGATTCAAAATGCTAATCTGTAGAGTGACAAGACTACTAATTACCCAATTCTTTAAATAGGATTTGTTTAGTTCAAGATGATCCCCCTCCCCAGATTAAAGAGGTAGCCAATGGCTGTGCTTTCATTAGACCTCTGCCCCCTCCACCACCATCCCCTGACAAGTTTGTCACTACTGTTCCCAATGAAAATGGTAACGGGTTAACGTTTCCTCATGGTAAATGCTACCTCTGGCTGTCACCAGTACTTTAGCCACTGTCAAATTGTGCTTAGCAAAGGTGTAGGCAATATTGTTTAAAGAGAAATTAAAAAAAGCAAAAACCCCAAATTATCAGAACAAGAGCCTGCTTACTCCCTATCAACAAGCAATGTTCCCACTGATCCTTCGACTACTACACATACAACAGTGATGGCTGTATATTAAAAAGCAGCATAAAAGAAATCTACAGGATTATCAGTTTTTAATATACAAATGAGGATTAGTAAACAAACAAAGCCTTTAATTGTGCAATCACTCTGAAAACTATAATGGAAAGCCTTAAGGGATCATTTCCTTATAAAAGTTTTTTCTTGTCGTATCTATAAGAAGATTCTGTGTCAAAACTTCACCTGGGAGTCCCTACCTTCCAGTACTGCACAATGCTCACTGGATAATGACCTTCATCTATAATTACGATATGATTTATGAAGCAGTAACGATACCGAACCCCCCCAAATTAGTATCTTTATTAATAATGTTATCCAGCCATAATTTCATTTTAATTAGTTCATTAGAACACTGTAGATGCAAGCTCCCCTTCTGATATATCTAAGATGCTTCAAAACAAAAGAAGAATGCTTGTCATATGAGGTAAATGAAACTTCAAGCAATATTCAAATCTATTCAGCACAAATAGCCAAGTCGCTTTCCCTTTTCCATATTTTCAGATTCCCAGATCTTAAAAAAATGCTGCCACTGATTGGATTCCGTAAACATTGTGAGCAAATTATATTTATTTTCAAAAGTGAATACCTAATGTAAAATATTTCTATTGCTTTTACATATTTTAAATTTAAACAAGGCATCAACTTTGTGGTAGTAGCTTTAAATCTGTATTCTAACTTAAATTAATACTTCATTGGCCAACTTTAAAGTATAAATTTATTAATGTTCTGGAAAAGTAATGAAGCTTCCAGAAGCCTGGTGTAATTTTCTGTTTGCAACCACTGGAACTATTGATTTTATTTACTAACTGCATATTCCCAACTTTCGACTTCAAAAAAATGTAATAAAATTGAGGGGAAAAATGGATGAACCGGCTTACCTCAGTAAGACCATTTTAGCTTTAGCAAAGCCAAGACCATATAAACAATAATAAACAAACAAATGAAACAGAGCTAAGCATTCCAAAAGAAGATACAGTGGTGACTCATGAAACAGTATTCAATCTAGTAGTTCGTCTGCCTTCTATGTTACCTAATGTGTTGAAAGTGGTTTGAAAACTGGCTGATGAGGAGCTATTTAGAAGACTACATTTTCTAAATCCTCCACCATAAACAAAGTAAACATAATGCATGACAATATAGAGCAAACTCATTTAGTCTGTTCCATGAAAACCTCTAGTATTTACCCAGCAGTTAAATGAGCTTTCAAAAAGATCCTAATTTTAGCCTGCTTCCAAGCAAGTCAAGCTGATGCAAACATACTCTTTCTGTGTTTGTGTCATCCCATTCCCGATTCCAAGAATTGCTGTTCAGTATGACAGAGGTTAAAACAAACAAACAAGTCAGACCTGGAAAGCTTTCATGGAAGTAAGAAGCCAGTAAAAGGAGAGATTTTATGCATGTCGGACTACATGAAGTTACAGTGTGAGCACCCCCCTCAACAGACACGAGACGATCCATAGACCTCAAGACACAGTCCCCTAGACAACCTGACTTCTTGAGTTCTACTGCTTAAGGCAATGCTTGTTTCAAAATTACATGCGTCTCCATCAAACTGAAATGCAATCATGTCAACACAGATGCCTCTCCCTGATGAAGTAAATTGTCTGTTTGCTCCCACACTTCAGCAAAAACCCTTCTTTCTATCCAATCCCTAATCCAACCTTTGAGAATAAAACAGAATTATGTCAACGCACCAGTAAAAAATAAAATTACATTTTAATATTAAAGAGGTGGAAGCTTGGATACACGCTAAATCTGTACCAAGGTCAAGAGGAAGATTCAAGTCTCATTTTAAACATAAAATGATTTCCACCTTCTCTCTGCAGCAATCACCCCCCAAACAAAGGTGACAAACATTCTTAGGCGTCAAATGTAAAGCACTTAAAAGGCTATGGAAGAATAAATCAAAATCTAAAGGTGGTATAAAAACTAAACATGCATTGTTTGCACAATTTTCAAAAAGAGAAAGCAAAGATAGACCCAACTAACCTGAGTAACATTTGTTTGCTGTTCCAAAAATAAATCCCAGCTTCATAAGCCTACACTTAGGACTCATTTCAGACACCAAAGTTTCAGACACTAAAAAAATTTTGTCAAGGGTATATCACAAGTAAAAGAAAATAAAATCAAAACTGGGTAAACTTATTTCTACAGCAATCACTTAAGTTTCCAATTTGGGGAGCATTACAGCAATCAGCACAAAACAGTCCTTCAAAAGAGGAGGGGGAGGAAAATATGCCTCAACAGCCTCCCTCTAAACAATGCCAGGACACTGCCATCATCAAATATCTTCTTTAGAATGCCATTAACCAAACTGTCTAATGAAAAAATACATTTCCAACTGACAAGAGGTCAACATTTCAAGTTATAGTGAAAGGAGCTTTAATACACTAACTTTTGCTAAAGCTAACTTGCTTTAAATAACTAAGCTTTGAAGCACTGAACCAACAGATTCAGTATCATTTTCCAGGTTCTACTGGGGTCTTTCTTGTTCTTCTAGATCTTTTAGACCTAAATATGTCAAAATAACTCTCTGTGATAATAAAAAACATCAGAATTCAACTACCCTTTCAGTATATATCTGAAACACCCAGTATTCACGCCACTCTGTTCACATTAATTCTTCACACACTTTATGCTTTTGCACCCTTGCCTCTGTCTTTGCTGTCTGCTCCTATCTATTGTCTCCTCCAATTCTCACACTTTGTGGTACAGAAAATGAACCCACAAAAAGCAAGTTTTGTGATGTGACAAGCCATTCTCAGAACAGAGAGCTATTGACAAAAAAAATGCTCTCTGCAAGAAATCCAGCGATCACTTTAGTGTCAAAAAGACCCCATCCGTTGTATTTGGAAGGGATAAATCATGCCATAAAGACTTTCTGTAACAATGGCTCATGATAAAAATTGTAACTTTAAAGCAATCAAAATCTATGCCAGCCCACTCCCTTCTGCCCTAACAAATCTTACATTCTTCTGCCAGCTAGCAGAATCTTATATTGGTAAACATGCATGTGACAGAGAAAACTGTACAAAGAATCACCCTGTGGAGCAGGACTGAATTAAACCAAAAACATACACATGACTATAGAAAATTAAGAGAGAAAAATAAAAGTTACACTGAGAGAAGTATTTTCATGTATATAAAAATATTTGCGATCAACTAGCATCTGAATTATCCTCATGATTAAGAGCTAAGCTGAAGCCTAGTGGAAGAAAGAATTATAACTGATTACACCATATTTGAGGAAGACTTTAAAACTCAGATCTATTAGAAAACATTCATGTGATTAAACAAACGTGCAGGTTTATTGCACAAATCAGTATGCAAAACCCTCACAATTTCACTTAACATATAAGAACATTATTCAAAATATCGTTAGCTGGAATTAAGTATATTTATTTGTATATTGAGAGAGTCAGCTAGTGTTACAAAATTCACATGTAGGAAGAATATTTTCTCCTTTCCATTATTTGATGATTATTTTTAGGTACACATGACTATGCTTATAATCTCTATCCTACATTTTTAAAAAGAAGAATATATACATAACAACTATTTCATACAATACAAAGCCAGTCTGTCCATATGTTTTTATTATTACCAACAATAATTTCAAGATGAATTTTACTCCAAGTTTCTCAGTGATATTTGCTGCTAAGCAGTTAGTTGTTAGAGATCACTAGAATCTAATAATAAGAGAGAAACATTCAACCAAACCTAAAAAAACACCCAGATCATGGTTTAACTGGTCTTGGATAGTGAATGTATCATCACATTCAATATTATCAAATCATAGTTAATAATTTATTTAATCATTTATTAAGAACCAACAATGTTTCTTTATGGCTATATAACACATTCAACACATTTTACTGTGATAAAAACGTCACTGTTTTTCAGAATGAGATAAAAAAAAATTCAGAAGCTTCTGATTCAAGTTACAACACAGATTTCCAGAAAAGGGGATCTTAAAGCTTTGAAGTTACACACACATATTAAATGCGTCTGAGAATTAACTCTGTACCATAGCTAGAAAACTAGAAAAGTAGATACCCTATCAATTTAGAACATTTAAAAAAAAAAAAGTTACAAAAATGTTGCTTAGAATCAAAAATCCTACTTAAAAATATAGAGACTATGGAATTGAAGACATTGAATGTGTGCTTATCTGCAGTACTAAAAACAAAAATGTGTGCTTTAGAAAATATTTCCAATACTAAAAAACTGATGCTGCAAAAATATAGGAGAATAGCTAGGAACAAAAGAAAGTAAGTCCTCTATTATAACCTCTCCAATGGCTAAAAGTAACTACACTGACAACAAACGGAATTCACCTCTAGAGCAAATCTCATTTGTATCAAACTTTTCTTAAAGTCCAATTAAGTAATCATCATGCATTTAATGTATTTAATATAAATTTGAATGATGTCTTAAAGTGCATCAGCTTTATATAGGAAGTTCTGGACAGCAGTATACAACTTAAGACTAAGGTAAAATAAGAACATACATGAAAGTTGAATAGGAAAATAAGTTATTCCTTGATAAACCAGCAAAACCTCATACATTTAAAACAACCCTTTTTTTTTTTTAAGCTCAAAAATGAACATTGCAGAAAAATACACGTATCAGTTGAAGGAATTACACTTTTTCTTAGAAAGATTTCATCTATGCATAGTTTGTAAGACTATGAAGTTCTAGCTGCGTACTGGAAAAGGTAACTTAAAAATAGTATCAGTTCCACTCATGGACTTAAGATTATGTCAGCTATGTGTTAACTGAATTACATTTTTTTTTATCTCAACATAAATTAATCAAGGCAGAAAAGCTGGATAAAATTTGGATTAAAAGCATCCAAGACCTCACGAGTAGACATTGAAGAAGGAATGTCACTCACAAGAGAAGGAAGAGGAGATGGTTGATTCTGTGGTTATGAACATCTGAAGCTGAAAGTTTCAGACAACTGGAATATAAAGGTGTGATACTGAAGCGAGTTACCAGGAATTAAGAAAGCATGTGGCTTATAATGTTATGAGCTATTCAGTGGCATCTGTGGACATACACATTTTTAACCTTGCGTCAGATGCTGCTTTTACACTGAGGTACAAGCCAAGGAATCTTGCATTTACTTCATAGCACGAGCATATATAAGCAGCGATGACAGCATAGACAATACACTACAAATTAACGTATGTGGCACATCAACAGCCTAAGAACTTTACCAGTCAAGAGAGACTAATTGCCAAGAAAAATAAGGAAATCATTTGTGGATTACACTAAGAATTTTGGTAATTAAAGCAAACAAGAGTTATAAATCAATTGGTCAAAAGAATTGCTATATTCTTAGACACTCTTTATTGTAATCTCATTAATGGCTTTGCATTGTTTTGTATAATGTAACTTCAGAGGTGATGAAGGAAAAATCTTTTATAGGCTTAGTTATTAAACGGTGAATATGTTTGTAGGCAAGGACAACATAATAAGTCTTCACCAATACCTGTCAAATGTAGTTCAAATTAGCATAGCTTTCTTCATCCCTTGGTAATGGCATCAACAGAAGTTATAGCAAATTATTAAGTATGCTGCTATCTATACTCAAATTACAGATTTGAGCAGTCTAATCCTTGGTAATTAAACACAAAGTAAAAAAGAAGTTCTTGCTCACCATAAAAGAACTTTTTAATAAGCTTAATTGGCACCATCACTTTTCCTCATTAGAACGGGACAATTTTTTTTCAGTATTACAAAATGAACAAAATAAGATAGCATCTAATATAGTTTATTCATCTCTTGCCAAATGTTTCCAGTACAGAAGCTGAAAATTTAATTATTTTAATTAATCTGGATGTTTGTAAGTGATGAGCATTTACTTTTCTCATTGAAACCAACAGGAGTTACTAAAGCTGGGCAGTTTTGAACAAAAGGACGATTCCCATACTTACAGACAAATTTTGGTAAGTAACTCTAAGCTACCTACATTTGAAACCGTTGGCCTCTGGGAATCTACATCTCTCCAGTGACAGCACATCTACAATTCCAAAACTTAAATCATTCTAAACCGATACCCACAATGAATAGACTTATTTTGGTTTTATGTAGTGCTGGGGGAGCACATCATGCTAAGCAATAACAAAATGTGCCAGTCCCCTACTATGATTTCTACCCCAAAGAGCTGAAAGGGCACAAGCTGTAAAGCACAGAAATGCAAAACACAACACAACACAGACAGAATGACAAGTGGTTGTTATTACTGAAATGCGTTACAAAGTAAGTGGACTTTCAGGAGTTTTTTGAAGGAGGATAGTGAAGGATCTTTACGTACGTTAATTGGGAGGCTGTTCCATGTGTAGGAGGCAGCGTGGAAAAAGACACAAAGTTGGGAGTGAGCAAAAGAGACAAAAGGGGAATTAAGAGCGATGCTTGGGAAGTGCTGACAGTAAAGGAAATGAGGACCAAGGTTAAGCCAGAACCAAG
This sequence comes from Fulmarus glacialis, assembly GCF_000690835.1. Taxonomy (NCBI): domain Eukaryota; kingdom Metazoa; phylum Chordata; class Aves; order Procellariiformes; family Procellariidae; genus Fulmarus; species Fulmarus glacialis. Next base: position 112,251 of record NW_009230095.1, read on the forward strand.
AGTGCCTTGAACATGGCTAACTGTATGCAAGGGAAGAAAAAGCACTCCTGGCAAAGGCTTAAGAAGCAACAAAACATGGGCAATTATACAGGAAAGGAGAAATGATTTGTGTAGCATGCCCCATAGAAAAAAAAGTAAGAGAGTTAGGAAGTTGGAGACCAGTTCACATCAAATAACTAGTGTAACAAACATTTCAGTCTCAAATAATAGAAAAGAATTAACTTCCCGGAGACTATGACCAATACCCAGTCAGATGTGAGGAGTGGTAAGAACATTAAACTGCAGTGATTCTTTATCTAAAGCTGTTAAATCATGTGAAAAATCACCACGTAGTGTAAAAACCACATGTCCAAAATAAATTCAAACTGAAAAGGTTAGAAAAAAGGTGTTTTAAACATGCCATTCAATGTAGCAGTAAAATGTGTTTGTTGTGGTTGTTCTATAAAACGAGTAAACTCAATTGATGCACAAATAAATTCTGTCTGAACAGGGTTTTAGCTGCTGCATTCCTATTCATCATCACTGTCACCAGTTGTGAGAAATACACAAACTCTCAATGTACACTGAACTTCGATGAAGAAAGCTTTTAAAATACAAAGCTGTTACCCCATAAGAGAAATCAAATTAAATATTTTTAATCATATGAAGGGGAATGAAATACCATGACTTTACTTGTTCTGAGCCAGAAGTATCTTTTTGCATGGTCTAAGTTTACTTTCCTTCCAGACTACAATTTTGTGTCTTGAGTGCCAAGTACAAAAAAATTGAGCAATTTGTCACTAACATTAGTAATAGCAACTTCTATATTACTGAAGCCTTAAAAAGTAATACTGGAATTAATATTACCACTTTCTCGCCTTGCCAGTATTTTCAAAGGAATCATAAACATATTGATTACTCTTGGTAAGTGTTTGATATCTTTTGGGTTTAAACACAAATCCAGGTCCAAGCAACTCACATCTTATCAATAGGTGTGGAGCTTGAATATCTGTATTGGAGTTCAACTCATGATGTCTTTGATGTCCACCTCTACAATAGATTGAATCAAATCATATCATATTTTGCTGGAAACTTAAAAACAGACATCTAAGTCTCTAATCCTCTTCCACGTAGTGATAGTCCTACTGATGAGTAGGCCCAATTAGTGCTTACTTTTTTTCCTTATTTTCCTTCCACACATACTGTCACAGATTTGCTTTTTAGAATTAGACGATTGAATGTTGGTCACTTCCACTATATCTCAGTGAGAGGATCCAGTAAAGCAGTCCCACTCCTCTGGGGGAGGGGGG
>NW_009230095.1:113570-162214 GCF_000690835.1 Fulmarus glacialis
GTCAGGGGGGCATATTAAATACCTTTCCAAACTCTACTTTAGAAAGTCTCAATTTAGGAATGCTTTCTTTAATTCCAATTAAAGCTTGTAGGAAAATTCTTTTAGCTTCAAAATGAAATCTGACTTTAAAAAATTCTACACAGCCTTTTGCAGATTTTAAAGTTTACAAGAACAGGACGTCAGTTAGACATTAATATTTTTACATAATAATTACAGAGTGAGAAATTTATGCATCTCTGCGCTATATGAAGGTACGCCACACACACTTCACTTTGAACAAATTCATATTACACTACCTCAAACACTCAGGAAAATCTGTACTCACCCACAAATCATGTTCAGCATAATCAAACAGCAGCCAAACCTTTCTGTCACTGTGAGAAAGGAAAACCTTCTGCAATGCAATCACGTTAGGGTGCTTCAGCTCTCGTAAAAGCTGCAGAGAAACAGAGAAGCTCTTGTTACTTCTGTGCTTGTTAAGAAAAGCAAACACAACAACAAAAAAACAAAACAGGTCTTAGCACAAAAGCAAACAAGAAATCCTAAAACAGGCCCTAGAAGAAAATATGCCACTGATTCAACACATTATCTTCAAAACGTCAAAATCAGGATATACACAGCCTCCCTGGCATGGGTTGCTGTCCTGCAAGCACAGCTGACCCATCACTAGCTACTTGTCTCTCAGTCCCATACTCAGCACACAGCTGCCCATCCTACCCTCAGCTTCTATCTTGAAGGATGTTATTACACACAAACGTAACTGTTCTGCTATCAAAAGTGAACATCAGGATTTAAGGATGCCAGAATGAAGCTTGTGCAGCTGGTCCAATTCTTTGCGTGGACAACACAGTTCTTGATCTCCACATAATTACTGTATTACCAATAATTTTCTTTTGCATTTGATCCCTGCCTCGCTTGCCTGGAAGTCCACTGGGTTGTTCTTCTCAGAACATAAGGGTGTTTTTAAAGAAAAGTTTACCAAAACCATTTTTCTAATGGTTGTTTCAACTACTATCCTGTAATCCAGAAATAAACCCATGCTTATTTACTGTTTGCCAGAAAGAAAATTAGGTTTCATGAATAATTAGACAGCACATTAAAGCAGGCACCACTGCTGAAGTCACCCTTCTGCCAGATTAAATCAGTCCTCAGGAGGAGTTGGGAAGTGGTACTCCCCAAAATATAATTTCCAAGGAATCACTTCTTTTTCTTCTTTCCTCCATACTGCAGTCACAAAAGTGATTGATCACTTCTCTTTTACCTGAAAATTGCTTGCATCTGCAGCACTGGTATATAAATTGCCAAGAATCAATTTATAATGGCAAAATAGCAAATACAGTAGGTTCCAAGGCACATTTGAGAGAAATGAATCTTCCTTTTTCACCTTACAGAAAAAGACTCTAGATGTTTATTTTACGGAAAAAAAATTAAGGAAAAGGATTAATTTTAAATTATATTATCCTTTGGCTATACAGATATCTGTCAAGATAGGAAAACTTCTAAAGAATATTACAACTGCTTAAATCTATTCCAGTTTTCCAACAAATGAAATCATTTAAATGCTTTTTCTACCATGCAGGAAGTGTTTTCTTCTTTTTGTTTCTTCCTCTCCTTAAGTCTAAACATTTCTAGCTGTAAAAGAAAGAAATTCCTCCCTAATGAACTGTCATGCCCAGGTATCAATTACGAGATACAGTAAAAATCATTTTGTCACTTAGCACGTAGTAACAACTTGCAGAATTATAAACTAACAAAACCCTAGAGATTAAAATTGTCTCTTCGACATGCATCAAGAGATGTTGCTGTATACCTTGTCTTTAGTAATATTAAAAACTATTTTCCAGCAGGGATTTGACATGATGCCTCTGCCTTTTTTTTTTTTTTTTTTCTTTTTTAATAAACAGTTCTTTTCATTTTAGGATAATTTTTAAACTAGGGGGAGAAAAAACATTATAGTAGGCACATTATTTTTTTTAATTGCTATTAGATTTTTCTTAAAGATACTGTTGCCAGCAATACCAATATAAAATAATTCCAAATTGTTGTTTTTTTTTTTTTTTAAAAGATGAAATAAAGCATTCTCTCAAAATAAGGAAAACTTTGCAGTAAGAAACAGCCAAAGAGAATATAGTTCCATATCAAATGCTAGCATATAATAAACAAGTTAATAGAAATATTATGTAGAGCATAAGAATAGAAACAATGCCTAAAGTGTTGTGCATTAACAGAAAGGTACTATACTAAAACAAGACAGGAATGTGTATATTCTGCAGCTCTCAAACACCACTGCTCATACCAATCCACACAGAGAAACTGTATGTAGCAGTGGTCACCATCTGTCAGAACAGCCTGATTAATAAATGAAACCTGAAACCTCTCTTTTTCATCCAAGTCATCAAAAAGGATACTTTCATATTAAAGAAAGTGGTAAATTTCTTACCCAAAACAACGACATACACGCATTTACAATGAGTAAGTTATTTCTAACGCATTGTTCTCCTCTTTTGATTCAACTTAGATAAGACAACAAGCATCCTTATCCAAACCCAGCATTTTTCACATGACACAATCCAACTGTTACTGGTATGATCTTAAACACTGATTTTTGTAAAAAACATGAGAACACGAGGAAGAAATCCTTATGTTGGTTTTATACTACGTGTGTTGAGTTTCTAACAGAGAATGTCTGTATCTGACCTGAAGCTGAAGAACGGAGCACTCTGAGGCCAGCAATTGTCTCTTCAAAAAAGTTCTGACACTATTTTTCAGCTACTGGGTGACTGTTTATAGTTGCAGCCATAGATGGCAAGAGCTCCCACCAAACTAACAAAGTCTGTTTACACAGGTTACAGATGCACTCTCTACCCACCTGCTTCTCAAGTCTGTTCTGCTCAGAAAACCTAGCAATTTTTCTAAACCATATTGTAAATGAACACGTTAAAAGCAATAAGGTTATTTTTAAAGTTGCAATCTAGAGATGTTCCAATACCTTGATCATAGGGGCATAAGGTAGCAGCCTTATAAATAACAACGTATGTTTTTCTCTCAAGAGGAGCAGTTACAAAGCAAAACATCTCAGAGACATGAATGCTTACTGAAATGCATCTTATCTAACAGTTATATTTAAGAGGATATTCATAATTTATACAGAACATTTAAGGACTTGATTCCCTGACTTAAACTCATTCTGTAGTTGTGTTAGACACCGACCAATATCAAAAACTAGACTGAAAATTTGTCAAATTATCTTGTTCCATCTAACAGTGTGTAATAGGAAATACTGGTAAGTTATTATTAAGAATGTTTAAACAAGCTTTTGTGTTACCTATTTATGCTCCAACAGATGAACAAATTTGTTAATTAAGAAGGAAGACAACTCAATTTTTGTGTGTTCTCATTTGTCTATCTTAAGTGAATGCTTTGCAATTATCATGGATAGTCATTTTGGAAGTGCTTTTGTAGTTTTAGCAAATAACGGATCTTTACACCTTCTTCTTCTTCTTCTTCTATGGAGCCACAACCCTAATATAGCAGCAGGCCGTAAGGAATTTCATGTAAAATAGAAAGCTTCAAGTGGAAAGCAGTGGCACACATCCAAACCAGAATGGTTTTAAAGGCCTTGTTGCATTCTGGCTGTCAAGACTGCCAGTGCCGCAGCAGCCAGTGCTTCAGCAGCGGGAGCCAGACCAAGGAAACGTCAGCTCTCGAGTCCAATGCACTGGGTCAAGAACGGGAGCTCCGCTCTAGCTACACTGGGCTTGCAACGGTGCTAAACACCAATTAGATGAGACCAAAAATTATAGCTTAGGGTAGAAGTGACTAGCTTGAGTCATGAACAGAAATGTTGGTCAGATTTATGTCTAAAAATAATCTCCCCTAGAGACGGACTACAGCAGAAGAGAGGGGGACCACAGGAACCGAACCGATGTTACTCACAAGTACAAAAAGAGCAGAGATGAGCAGTCTCATTCAAAAAGTACTGGAAAGACGTGATCAGAAAGGAATATAGGGCAGAACCAAATACACAGCTATTGAAATCAAGATACAGCAAATTTCAGACAAGTGTTTCAAAGGCAAGTATTGATCTAAGATTTAGCTAAAAAGAAATCAGAGACTTCGGAAACAATATTTTCATTAAAGCAGACAGGTGGAAGCCAGTCATGTGAAAACACGGGGACATATTTAAAGCTACTTGCATCACAGTTATATCAGCTACCCACCCTAACGACTTTTATGTTTGACTAGAATTTTGGCAATATTTAACTTCTACACCAACCACCTAACCGTATTATCATTATTTTTTGTCTAAATGGCTTCAAAATTATTTATTGCTTTAAAGGATGCCAAGTGTAGCACCTAGTTCTTCAGCTAACCCTAATCTTGAAAACAAAGACCTAACTCATCTCATGTTAGATTTGCCACTTTTGTGTTTCTGCCAGCTTCTGCTATGAAGGGCTGGGGTTCCTACTGCCTTTGTGCAGGCTGACAACAAACCTGACTTCAAATTCTTTGAATAAGGGAGCTGAAGAACTCATTTTTAAATACATTGTCCAAATAGGAGATATAGGGCAGAAGGGGAAAAAAGAGAAAGAGTCGTAAGGCTACATTTAGGTAAGACTTTAGCCAAGTCTAATGGCTCACCTTGCAGTTTCACCTTTCCACTACTCACTTCATTAGCTGTCACATGCCACATACGTCTAACAGTTAAGTCATGCACCTTTTTCTGAAATGGTTGTATGTCTGTTCATCACTATAAACACGCTTCACAAACATGCACTTTAACCATACCTAGAATTCCAAGGACAACTTCAAAGACACAGTAAATCATTGTCTGCAGTTTTTCTGCACCACAGATTGCCATATAAACTTTAAACATACAAAACAGATGAATGAAACATAATACCAATACTATTTTTCTTAGGTCTTCTGCAGAAGTAAATCGATTGGAGGCTGGGTTAATTCAAGTCTAAAGCTAGAAAGAAGAAATTAATATACTGTCCTAGTAATTGAAAGATTCCCGTGTACCTGACAACATTTTATTGCAAGATAACAACTTGAATGTAAGAAGGATCTGCAACTGCTAGAATTTATTACTAAGTGAATACAGTATCATATTTTAGTAGTACTTTAGCTTATTGTTCCTCTAAAATTTAAGTTCCATCAAACCCAACTTGCAGTAAAATGCTAATAAAAACCTCTCTCAGGTAAGTTACAGTACATTTCTTTCTCGGTAACATCATACAAAGCAGTTTAGGCAGAAAGTCATTGAGAAGGACATCACTCTGAATTGTCAACATCTGTGCAACTTTGACTCTCCTGTAAAATGGCTCTCTTGTAAACATATTAGATTTTTTTTAATTATTCTTCTGGTCAAGAGAATTGTATAAGCATCTTTGCTCATCACAGCTCTTAGTTGATGCCACAGTCTCAAATTTTAAAATGCTGCATTTGGATAGCCCAAAGAATTCCAGGCAGCTCCACAGTATATGCAGAATTGCTAGTAATTTCTTCTGCTGTCCGACGAGTAAGTTCTTTCACGAGGGACACTGAGCATTTCCCTCACAAGTGAATGTCTCTTATAGCAGGGGAGGGGTAGAGGTCATGATGGGAAAGTCTCTGATGCCTGAGAAAAAGTTAAGTTGGCAACAGAATTGGTATAGAAGCTTGAAGCATTGGAAATGTAAAGTGTCAGCAGTGAAGCTGAGTTAGACTTTGCATGGAAAGTCAAAATAAACAGAAAAGATTGTCTAGCCAGAGAAGGAGCACAAGAGTGTGCAAGCACAAGAAAAAAGTAAAAGTGGGATATCGTACAGTTTAAAGACAAAAATAAAGATCTAAAATACTTCACCTCAGGTTTTAATGACAGCTATGATACTGACCATGGACAGAAAGAACACACACATAAAGGAAATGCCTCACATTTAAGAAAGTGAAAATTAGCACAAGTCAGATACAAGCAGAACTCAGCGGCAGCATCATATGATTAGCAAATATAGCACGTATATTTATAAAGGGGATAGGGAAAGGAGACAAGGCATTTGCAGACCTGTTAATCCAAGAACAGTATCACACAAAGCACGCAAAAAACATTTTGAAACCATTAATATAAAGAAAAATGTATTAAAAACAAACTATCCTGATTTTCTTCTCTGAAAACTGGTTTTCTACACAAGCAGAAGATCCAAGTTCAAATTTCAACTTTGTAAGAGCGTTAAGTACTTCGTCAGATGGGAAAGATGACAACTGGAAGAAGTTCGAGGAGAGCAAGAAACTACCTAAAAAGGCAGCTGCTGATGGAAAACATTTCAAGGTAAAGTAGTTCTATACATTAACTATTTGGACAGATATCAAAGAATACGTATTGTGATTATTAATAAAACCATCTTAGCATCAAAATCATGAGTATGAATGAAATTATCTAATGAAATAAAGGTGGCATTCCCAATGAAGAAAAGGAGTGTGGTAACACATGATCTTTTGCAATACTTTATTCTGTGACTGAATAAACAAAGGGTAACAGAAATGGGATTAAATTAACAGCACAAAATCTGAATTCATGCACATAGAAACCAACCAAGAATTTCTACTATAGACTGAAAAGTGCAAGTGACAAAAAGGTAGAACTGGATTACTATAAAACAACAAAGAAAATTAAGAGGTAAATCTGATACTAGATATACTCGTTGAGGTATTTACAGGAGAGAAAGGGATGTATTGATATCAATACATAAAAGGCTTCTGTGACATATTTTTAAAATACTAGGTACGGTTTTCTTTACCTATGCTCAAACACCTCCCCCTCCACACACACAAGAAAGATGAACTCACCGTGAAAGAGGCAAAGGGTGATCAAAGGAGCAAACAATCTATCCCTCAACAGGGAAGAAAAAGCTTGCTCAATTACTGTAACTAATCAAATATTGAAAGGAAATGAGATTGATATCCACTAACATACAAAGGTGTGAGCACCAAAGATGAAAGACATAATTACGCTAAATGGCAATCATGGTTCAAGAACAAACAGATACAACTGATAACAGATAAATTCACCCTGCAAGATAGCATCTCATGAAGAGGTAGGTTCAGGAATAGCTTTTTGGAAAAAAAATTACTTGATGAATTTATATAATAGTCAGCCACTAGATTCAGTGATGTAATGTCTATGTAGTATGTGCTTTTATAGAAGCCTTCATGAAAGGTGGGCTTGGTGAGGTTTTATTGATCACCTCCAGCAGATGAAAAAGATCATGTACTGATTGACAGCCAGCTCCTACAGTAATTTGGTTTAACCTCTTTGAACTGAGTCTACAAATAGTCTGTCACCATATAACGCAAGTAACTTTTACATGAAGTAGACTAGCAACCAGGAAATCTCTTGCTCTTTTGAGATATAGAAAGTTCTGCCTTTTTCCCCCCAAAGACAAAGACAACTTCTGTGAGACAGAAGGAGGAGAGTTACGCTGTTACTAATGTAAACAACATGATCAATTATGAGGGCATTTAGCACATTTAAAAATAGTCAGACAGTATATTCTTCAAGGAAATAACTCTTGCACAGAAATACTTTTTCACCATAGGATGAATAATGCTTTCTAGCTACCACCTACAAAAGCCGGGTGAGGACAGATGCTTTCATCTCACTGTGAAGGAAACCTAAGAAAAATTAGAGAAAACAAGAAGACAAACACTGCTTTCACTACTTACACAAGTAAATCTTGCAGTAAACATGTATTTGTGTCAGCAATGACAAAACCCATAATCATCTTCAGAAATTTATTCTGAAGCCAATCTCATCTAAGAGGTGTTCCTGTCTTTCACGTAGTTTACTTCGGTCTTTTGATCTACATGGTTAAAACTGATCTGGAACAACCTTGGTAGTTTCTTTGATGGAAATGCACTTTGTAATGCATTTAACCGTTTTCAAGGTGATAACCAAAACCTTTAACTGGCAGAGATGTGGATCATAAGAAGTCATAGGAAAGACCAAAGCACGAGCCTGATTGCTCATAAAAGCAATTGCACAGCGTAGAATTTTAAAGCCACCTCTTGTGTGATGAATATATTCAAAGCGTCCAGGGTCACTGAAGTTGGTTTTAAATTGAAGCTGGCATTTTCAAAGGAACCTAAAGATCATCATTTTACTCCTTCAGAAGCTCTTTAAAAATTCCAACTTATTTAGATGTTATTAATCAAGACTAGATCCTCTCCTCTGTGTTATTAGTATTATCCTTTCCACATAGACCCTCTGATGCCTATTATCATATTGAGCTCATGCTGCAGCTTTTCCCTCAGGGAGGTATATATGGGCCTCTCAAAATAAAAAAAGAAAAAACAGGAAGCTATTAATTTTACTAAACTTGTAAGAACAATCCTTTGCTAACTATGCTATAGGTCTTAAAGTTATCAGGAAGAAGAAAAGAGAGGGGAACTGAAACAGCATACCACATTAAAAAACTACTCAAGATTCAGCTTTCTTTAGTGATGCAGTTGATTCTCAAGTTTGGGATTTGCCAATTTGGATTCCCTTTTCTGGTTGGGGAAATTCCACTTACAGAGTTACTGCATAACTGAAGTTAAAAAAAAAAAAAAATCCGAAGAACCTAAGAAGAAAAGTAAAAGTTTAAGTGGCAGCTTAAGCTCTGCTTCAGAGAGGACATATTCTTTGTATACTGGTCTGGTCAAGCCCTGTCCTTGGACAGCCTTTGGCATGCAAAACCAAGTAGGGGAGGCAGACTGAAATGCCAAAAATTAACTACTGCCATTCTCACATGAACTGCTAGGAGTGCTGCCTCAATTTACAAGACACACTCCAAACTAAAATTAACAAGCTAAAATATTTTAAAGCATGAGTCCAAGCAGACGCTCAATCCCTCTAATTCCCCTATACAAGCACCCAATTTTCATCAGTTTTCTCCCAAGCAGTCCTTCATATTGAAACATCCCTCCAAGTCTGCTTTACACGCCCTTCAACCTTTTCCTTTCTTCCATCTCTCTAAAGCACACAGCCCCCGAACTGTGAGGGCTCCAAACTCCCACAAGAGAAAGATAAAGTATGTTTTAAAAAATAAATAAGTAAAAAGACACTGAACAGAATCTAGCCGGTAAATTGCCAAATGTCAGGACAGGAAGAGGACGAAAACCTGCCCCACCCTCCTCCGATGGCAAGGATTAAGAAAGTATTTATTCTATAAATATTTTCATTTCGGGAGCTGAAAATGGTCTGGCATTGCTAAATAACATTATTATTCTGAAACAAAAGCTTGGCAAAAGACTTTTCATAAGTATTACATTTTAACTAAAATAAAGAAATAGAAACTAGGGTAACTGCATTTTTAATTCTTGAGGTTCCCAGCAAAAGGAAATCAAGTAACTTTAGCATTTTTCTTGAAGAACATAGGCAGAAATACAAGTACAATGATTCTTTCCATTTCTTAGTTACCAATATGGTATACCATGGCATAGACTTCTAAATAGAAAGAAAGAAACTGTTGTAAAATTACTCCCAAAACATGAAAATTGTTACTTTTTAATACAACTATATAAGAAAACACCGACATTAAGATCATACAATATCAATTTAGCTCCAGTGCACATATTAAAAATACCATTTATTGTCATATCTTTTTATAAAATACATCTGAATTATTATTGAATTTGTGCATCTGCCTTAAGGAAACCTTGTTTCCTTTAAGACAATCGAATTCTATGCTCTCTCTTCTGTTAAAAGCAGCTCTGTAGTCAAATTTGGTCAGTCTGACAGAGATTTAACAATAACCACTCTCCTCTCAATTGAAAGGTATCGAGAAATTTAAGCTCTGTCTCTCAAAACAAAGATTTTTCTCCTTATTTGGCCTACAATAAAATAAAAGAATATTCACCCACTCAGAGAACACTAACAACTAAATTGAAAACCTCTATAGAAAGTGACCTGCTAAAAACCAATATGGAATTTTTGTCATTTCTGAAGATTTTAAGATACCCTGAATTCGCTTTTTGATTGACTAGAAAAGAAATTTCTTCTTTTACTGAGAAGATAAAGAAATTTCCCATCAAACTAACAAAGACTCTTAAACCTAAAGCTGTATTAGAACAGTCTTTACAATGGGGCGGGGACGACACACCACTTCGCTAATAAATCTTTAAAATTCAGAAGTAGCGTCACATAATTCCACAAATCTACACATTCAGTCTGTGTTTTTAAACTACAACTAGTTTTCCTTTGCAGTGCTTATTTTAACATTTCTGCACTTTTCTAATTTCCTGGCAACGAGTTACCACCTTGCTCTTGGACTGTGTCTCACAGAGAATAAACAGTGACGGCAACTGAGGTTTTCCAAAGCCCTCGTAGAAGGGTAAACAACAAGACTAGACATCAATTCTGATCAATCGTCCATTTTTCAAAGTAAGTTTTCCTCTCAAAAAGACTTCAGAAAGATAATTGTTATATGAACTAGAGTAAGAGGAATAGTGTTTTAGCAAAAGAATGGCCAAAAAGTATGTTTTTCCAACCTCAACATAATCAATAGTGATGCATCTCTCAAGAGTTAATAAATTTCTAACCTATGCAAAGGATCGGACAGTGATTGCAATGCTATCCTGAAAAGAATTCCCATAGAAAATATTTTTACAATCTGTTTTTCCCTTTATTCCTAAAGTTTACTTATTATCTCAACTTCTTGTATCCTACTAGAGATAATGACCAGACTCCCAACTTGGTAAATACATCTATTGGACTCAGAGAAAAGTGCAACTCCGTGCCTCTGCTTTTGATCCTGAAGTTCGCTATCATATGATATGAAAATTTCCTGGTTTTGCTTCTATATAGACCCAGAGCACATCAAGCATGACAATGCTGAGCTGCTCAACACCCAGACTCTTGCACTTATACTCAAGATCCAAAATCTCTGCCAAAACCACCTGTAAAATTCAATCCGTGAGGGGTTCTCTCAGATGATATATAACAGATACGGCTCTGTCACAAATTGGCTGGGAGACTGCCAGCATGTCCTCTTAATCTGACAGCTCAATAACCAAAGCACTCCCACCAACTGGCAAATCTGGCTTCATTCTTCTTCTCTATTGCTCTGACCTGATGAATGGAAGGGGCACAGTGCTAGAGAGGACACAGCTCAAGCACATAAGACTTCATGACAATATTCCAAGTAAATAGAGGTGAATCCCTGCAGCTTGAAGGAAGGTATCCCAGCCCTGGAAAGAGTCAAGAAATGTTGCATATGTAATGTAACTTAAATCCTACACAGCTTCTCAAGTATGCATGCTGAATGTTACAAATCCAACTCCAGAATTTAACTCTACCCCTGCTTTGGAAAGGACTCAGTGTATTATTCAAGGTCAGAGAATATGCTGCTGCTGAGTACTGTCACATCCAAGACCTCAACTTGCATACAACTATTTCTCAGACACAAAAATACACAGGAATATAAATCAAGTGTTACAATTAGACAGCCATCTAACAATAATTGAGAATTTCCAACAGTATATTAAAAAGGCACTCATCTCATAATATAAAGTATTAATCCAACACTCTCCTGAGATTCAAAACTGTTTGGAAAAAAAAAAATTTATGATGGCTTAACTTTGCATCTACTGGTTTTGTGATAGATCAGGTATCAGCTATCCTGCAGTCAATGCTTTAAGAAACAGAAAAGAAATTAAATCAAGTGCCTATGCCCCTATCTGGATCAAACACTGGTGACTGATTCACCAACACAACAGCAACCTCCAGTCAGAATACAATTCTGTTAGGTCCTGTTTCCATGATGCTTAATCATGGAAATAGTAGATTTTTCAGGAAGGAATAATATAATCTTGTACATCGCACTAAGTTTTCAGTGACAGTACTATATGGCATAAATTGTATGTATTTTCATATTTCAGGATTAAAAGAAAAAATTACCTTCTTACAGTTAAATAGCGAGAAAAAAAAAAAAAGAAAAACTAATTATTATTCTTCATATGTACTCATTCTACTTACTCCAGCCTGGGAGGCAGGAGTTTAGATATATAATTTATCGTTCAAGTCTTCTTTAAACGGAAAATTAAATCAAATCAGAGGTATGAATTCAAAACACATTAAGCACATTAAACCTCTGTTCCTTATGGGAATCAAGTTAAAGCCACGTTAGTTCTGAATGACAGCATCCATTAAAGTTTGATGTACTTCAACTGATCTGCTTTAATGTCTTACCTCTAGTTAAACAAGCTAATAGACAAGCCTACAGTTGCAAGTATAAATTGAGTCTAATACCACGCTCCAAGTGAGAAACGTGCCTGCAAACTGGAGGAGAGAACGTGAGTATTTTTCGGTTCTTAACTTCCTTTCATTTCATTAACTTGGGTCTGTTTAAAATAGCAAAAGTTTTGCACATAGTTTTACAATCAGGTTTCTTGTATACTGTTTCAGGATAAGATTCATTTAAGAATATTACTCTTTCAGAGCTTTTACTCAAGAATTAGAGAGGTAACTGTCTGTTGACAGTTATTTACTACAAATGCAGCATTTCACTCTTGAAGCGCAAGGCTAGATCATTCTTAGTGTTTATTAACACAATTACCCGTTAAATTTGTTCTGCTTTTGCTCAGAGGTTTTCACTTTTTACCCAAATTTTCTGCAATCTTTTTAGCCACACGTTAGACAAACCTAATGTGTGAAGCAAGCTAAAACAAGATGTTCATTGGCGGTCTCCCAAGTCATTAAACGCCTACCACAAGATTCCTCTCATACTCTCAGGATCAGACTGCAACTGGATAAAAAAAGTCAGTTTGAAATCTAAAGCCTGCTCTCTCCTCATTCTTCAATTAAATACAAGAAATTCTTCAACGAGGCAATGAATGCAGCAAAACCAGTATTTCCCCCAATAAGGACTGATACAGTTTGGGAAGGCTCAAAAGGTGACTTAATATAATTCACAAAATTTGGTGAGCAAAGAGATGCAAATATAAACAGGGCATAGCAAATATGCTCTTATGACAACCCATAAGGACTCAGAACAACATCAGTTTTGTAACAGAGGTTTTGAAACAACAGTAGGTAATAAGATGAAGAAACTAGTAACTAGTAGAAACTACTAACCGATTAATACTTACCACCACGAGAAGTTAGGCATGTGGTGTTCTGCATTTAATTTTCCACTGAATATAATCTTTCTCTAAAGTAACTTCTACTGCAAGCAAATGGGTGCTGAACTGACTTTTTGCCCAAGGGAGCAAAAGCCATGTGGCCCTGAAAACAACATACCGTGAACTCTCACGTTAGACTTTCTTCCTGAAAACTGAGTGCAGATACTGTCCCAGACATTATGCAGAAATAAGTAATTGGAAGTCACTCTCAAGACCTACAACAGAACTCTTCCAGACCTGGTATATCTCATTAAGCATGCAATTAGTGGTAGCAAATAACATTTTTATAATTCTAACCAAAATGACAGAGTTCATTTATGTGCATCTTCCTTCTAGAGTAACAACTTCAGACTGCCTGGAGAAAAAGAAACACATAGAAGTTAGGAAAATTTCTTACACAATTATGCCATCACCCACTACTAAGAATCCTCAAGACTACTGCAAGCCTCCTGCATGTTTGTAGCTCCTAACTTTGCCAAACTAATTGTCTGGGCTTAGATTTTTCCAGTTTGGGCACTAATGAATGTCTGATTGTTCACATAAACCATTTAGCAATTACAAGAACACCACTGAGGACAAAACATGTAATACATGTATGTTCCTACACAAAGCAGTAAGAGCTGCTGTACTTGATTCAGACTCAAGAATCATTTTAAGTCTGCTTACTATCCTGCCCCCAATGTAGCTAAGGCAAACACCAAGGAAAAGAACGCGTAAAGCAGCACATAGACAGCACAAGCCTTTCATGGTATGCGCAGTCTGCTTCCAGCAAGCCACCAGATCAGGGACTGGAGAACCAGTTTAAACCAAGGCTTTTCACTGGTTTTGTGCATTTGCTTGATTAGCCCCCAACCGCATTCCTCCACCCCAACTTAGTCCTATCTCTGGTCTCTACAAGATGAGGAGCTGTGTTTCAAAATTAAGTTGTACTAGGGAGAGACTGGCTACCTTCCTTCAGTTGCCCTAGCTCTTCTGTTCTGATAAACACTGAATAGCAATTCCCTAATCAACTTTTCCATATAAGTCTGATTTTAGACCTCCCACATCTTCCTTCAGCTTGCCCCACTTCCAACCCACAGATTGCCAGTCTATTTTGTCTCTGTTCATACTGAAGTAGTTTTGTATCACCGATTTCCTTGACTCCCTTTCTCTTTACCTTTTTTAAGTGCTACTGTATCCTTTCTGAGGCAGAAAGGGATCAGGATGGCATATAGACACTCAACATCTGAATGCACCAGGGATTTATGAGGTTGACCGAGTCTGGTTTGTTCTCGGGTCTTGACTTCAATAATTCACTTTAAAGTCCTTATAGTAACTTTGAATTTGCCTTTTTGACTGCTCCTGAACTTGGGCTGTTTCCAGAAAAATAGTGATGAAGATTCAAAGATTCTTCCCCTACCCTCAACCTCCACCAGAGTAATGATTGTTCAAGAAGCCATCGCTGTCTGTAAATAGCTAGGATTGTTCCTCTCCAGTTTCCACTACATTAAAATCCAATGCTGATAGACACAAACATAATTTTATCACACAAACTACTCAGTATTACAAGATATTTTGCACTTCTGCACAGGTTAGCAAAGAAGCAAAACCAGGCTAAGCAATTTTGTATCATCAAACTGTCATCCGAGGCTTCACTTTCCCTTGGGGAAAAAAATTTTATTTGCGCGTACTCTGTAGAAATGGACTTAGAAGACCTTTAGAGCTGTTAAACGACGCACATCAGAGACAGCTCTGGCACTAAAACAAAGGAGAAAGCTTCCCCCATTTTTCTCCTGCTTAATTCAGTCCCTGAGGAGAAGGCTGACTTCTTCTGGGTTAAGGGACATGAAATTCACTCCAGAAAGAGGAGAGGTAGGAAGAAGATGAAGGAAGAGTCGGTCAGGAGAAACCACCCCAGGGAGAAGGAAACCAGCATGGCAGCCAGCAGGAGGAGAGGGACACAGGCTGCAGCTTACCGGCTGCTCTGCTCAGCAACACCACGAGCAGGAGGAATGGCAGAGCTGGAATCAGCAGTGAGGAGACACACGAGACCTTGGAGAAGGACACTAGAAAAGAGACTGGACCAGGGGAGAAGATACATGGGTGAAAGAAAGAAGGGATTACAATAGTAAATCACTGGTGAGGAATGGGACTGAGTGTGGAAACAGAAGGGAAGGAAAAAAAAAACAAGTGACACTAGCAAACCTGAAGAGGGAAAAAACTGCATTGATGAAGCAAGGAGTGGGAAATGGGACAAAGAGTATGAAAATGAATGAACTAGGTAGGAAAAACAAGACTGAGGCAAAAAGACCAGAGAAAGGGAAAGCAAAGGGCAAATATAGAAAATGTCAAGAGGGGAGAGGCACACAAAAAAGTGTCCAACACAGCAAACACCCCTCCTAATCTTTGGACAAAGTCCAGAGCCCCGCCAACCCTCTGGCAAACGTGCCCTCCTCCTTTCTTCTTCTAAGCATTAGTTCCCGTGCAAGTGAGGTTTCTTAAGACAGCAGGCTAATGTTTGTGTTGTGAGCAGAAGGTCAGAAAGAAGAGAAAATGAGGCATAAGAGAATAGAGGCATTGCAGTGAAATGAAGGGGCATAAGGAAGAAGCTTCTACTTCCAAGACAGGAAATGGAAAAATATGTAGTACCTGTCAAATTCTTTTTTCCTTTCAACATGACCTTCAGAAATAAAATCAGTCAGATTTGTATGACAAGGGAAGACAGAAAAAGAGGAGGGCTCAAAGAGTATGTCAAAGGTGGTGAAAAGAACCTGGGGCTGACGATATGTGATACAATTAAAGTGTAAAAACGGAGAAAATGCTCGTGAAGGCAGGTGAAAAACCTGCAGAAGCTGATTGTAAGATTTTATTATAAGTACTCAAGCATACAAAAGAAGCAGCAAAAGTAGTAAATATTGCTGCTGACAGACCCTGTGATAGAATAGGGAAACACAAGAAGAATCAAAAAGTGTATCAACAGAAGAAAAGCAAGCAGGAACAACAGAATATGAGAAGTCATGAATACTTACACACCAGATATCATAAGGAAGTGTAAGCAACAGAATATGAAGGCTACTATACAAAGAAGAAATTATACGACAAAGGAAAGGTTTAGAAGAGGAATTAGAGACAACAGTGTTTGAAAAGGACAATAAAAGAGCAGCTCTGCTAGTGAACACGAACATTTAAGTGTATTGCCCCTGACTGAAGAGGCAAACACAAGCTAATACATACAGCTAAAGCGACCAGATGCATCATCTGCATTAAATTACAGAGGATGAACGCAGAAGAGTTCACAGAAAGAGAGCCAGGAGCGAGCCAGAGGAAGGATGACAAGCAAAAGATCAGAAGTTACATACAAGTAGCATGGTAAAGAGGATTAGAAAACCCTACAAATAATATTTTTTTCCTACTCAGACCGCAAATGTTTTACAATGGTTATTGAAATAACTGAATGTAATAAGACATTTTGTCCCAATCAACATGTCACTACTATACAATAGGATAACTCAGCCAAATAATCTAAGAAGTGCAACATGCACTTTCTTTCCACTCACTATGACATTTTGCACAGTAAGATAAAAATCAAAACAGTACGTCCTTTATCAGAGCTGATAAAAAGAGAGTAGGTCAAGGATTCTTCCTTTATCCTATTATTGCCAATACAGAAAACATGTTTTTGCAATGCCCTACCTAAAAAACATAGACTAGACCTTTTGTATTTGGCAAGAAGCATGGAAAAGTTCAGGCAAGGGGCCAGACGCTTTGTTAAAATGCATAATGGTATGGCCTAGCTTTGCTGAGGATCCACAAACAGTGCCCTGAGAATCTGGTCCCAATGCCCTCTCTTCTTACTTAATACCCAGCATCAGATTTTATCCCAAAGGATTTACATACACAAATACCCACACCCCCAAGTCTCTTACAAAAGACAGGAGCATATCCTACACTGTAAAGACTACAATAATCTCCTAGGAAGACAAAGCTATATCCATAATCACAATAAATACTTTAATTCATACGTGAAGTTACTTTAGCACAGCCTTTCATAAAAGCAAAGCACGCTGCTGTTGAGTGCTGCATGAGAGGGCTCGGGCACTCTTTGTTCCACACTGTCCCTTTCAGCTCTCCTCTCTTTCTTGCCACTGTCACCACCTGCTTATCCCACCACACATGTGCTATGTTCCCACCTAAACACCACATAGCAGGGTTTCACGTATATACATATCTATACGGCTTCCCTTTTGCCCCAGCTTTTTATGGCACAGTCCCTATCCGAGTAGCTGCGTCTGGATTTTGCCACAAAAAGAAAAACCCACACCACACACAACACTCAGAATAGATTCACATGACTTAGAAAGGCACCTCAGCCTCTTATTCCACTGTGAGCATCCTTTTACCCCATTGCCTTCAGATTTTTAGGTATTTTAAACGAACAAAATAAATTAATGTGATATGACACAGATTTGATGGAGCAACGGGACTCAACTATCATGAAAGAGACAAATATCAAATAAAAAGACTGAATGATATTGAAGAAAATACAATGATAAATGGAAGTGTGAAAAGACACACTGATTAGTGTTATTTTATAAACCGCAAATATTTTTCGAAAACCTCATTCAGGAAAAGCCATGCAAGGAAGATTCCTTCCTTCAAATTTTCTTTACTATTCATAGCATATGAATTGGACTGTATGCAACAACAGAGCAATTAGTTTAAATACTGCCAATATTCTCACTGGTGATAATTGGTCGCTTCTTGCAAGAACATCTGTTCCATCTTTCTTAAGAAATGAAGTACAGACCCTGTTACCTAGACAACAGAATCCTTCTGAGCATCACGCACTATAAAAGGGCAATATCAACCTAAGTCACACTTCATATTCTTTTTCCCCACTGCTCCCTTATCGCCATCAATGCAACCGAATGCCATGACTTTTTAACATTAAGCCCATATTTATCAGATCACATAAACTCAGGCCCACTTTCACATGCATTAAAAGTAACGGCTGTGTTACTGTCCTTTGGCCAAGCAGCAGTCACTTTGAGGCTTTGTATCCGGCCAGTTTCCCCCACTGTGACCGCCAGCTTGTCAAGCTGAAAATGCTGCAGCTTATGAGTACTTTGAGAGCATGTCCTATCAAATCTAGAAATCTCAGCTCAGTCCCCATTAATGCGGTCCAGAAACAGTCACCTTCACCTCCATGCCCCTGGATTACTGGAGATATTCAAGTGCTACGGGGACCCATCCCATACCGGCACTCGCTAGTGCCCTCCAGCCAAATTAAGGAGAGTAGCAGCAGATTAACCTTTGGAAGATGCCTTTTGTTGCTTTAGCAAACTCACCACGATTTTATAAATATTGATGAAATATTAACAACAATAAAGTGCACCAGATGACAAATTCCTCTGCGTGCTTTAGACGAATGGATTTTTTTTTTCCTGTGTGCATGCAATGGAGGACCAATGAACACAGAAGCTCAAATGATGTGTGAAACCTAAGGATTAAGCATTCAAAAAGAAAAAGAGAGCTCACTGGGGCAGAACAAGCTGCAAAACAATCACCACCACTCAACTATCACCCTAAATTCATCTCACTTCATCTTTCTTCTGACAACACCCTAAACTACTTTCCCTCCTCCTTCACCTTCTTCCCTTCCTGGCTGCAAGAAGGGGAGCAGCACTGTCTATCCTCAAATGCATATGCTGTAGCTGTCCCTGTTGAGGGCAGGAAACTTTAATAGGAGAAGCCCTATAGCTTTTATGCATTTGGTTTTGCACATGCAATAGCAATCATGCCCTGGTTATGTACTTAAAGCTTCAAGTTAGTCAGTCAGTACAAGTCAATAGCACCAGAAAATGCCATGCAAGAAAAGGAGAAAAGTCTATTAAACCAGAATATAAGCAATCAGTTCACCACAGACCACACAAGAGAACTGAACACTTTAGGACTTTACTAATGCAAACATTACTGGTACTTTTATGGGAATGCTCTGACAAGTTATATTTCCACGTATTTCCACTAGTATGCAGAACAACACAGAAATAATTATATGAACATCTGATAAGCAAGTAGATGGCATTTTGACCGTTAACTAGAGCAACCAGGAATATTAAGTTTAACCATAAGAGATAAGTGTGGGTTTTTTCTTTGTTTTGCAGATTCTGCATTTTTAGAGGGGACCTCAAGGCCACTTAATTTGGTAAGACAGAAATGGAATGGTTTAAAGGAAGATTCTATAGCAGCACCTTATACAGCAGTGTTTCACAGGAGAAAGATAACATTTAAAATAATCCCAGTGGGATAGGAATATAGATCTGTTTTTCAGGTCCATCTGTGTTGAAAAAAAACCCAAGAGTTCTAGAAGTACTGAAGAAAGAAGAGAGCTTGAAAATGGTCTGGATTTGAGACGCCCAGAAGAAAAAAAAAGAAATAATCCATCTGGCCTCAGAACGAAAATCTGAACAATGGAGATAGCTGAAAATGATTAAAACTTAAAATCACAGTAGAATTCCTTATTTAGACTACAAGGCTTTGAGCAAGTTCAGTGAATTTCAGATGTGGAACAGTACAAAAGACAATTTAGTAGCGGTAAAATATTTTTTAGGCCACAAATACAATAAATACTTAGAGTAGAATGTAAACCTGCAAGGCTCACCCATCCTCAGAAAAATAAAATGGACTAGATAAAACCTAGGCAAGAACAAAATCACTAATACATAACAAAAATAACATGTCAGAAATGAAGGAACAATTATTAGTCTGAAGTGCAAAGATACTAAGGGAGATGAGGATACTGAACAAACCTTCGAGTTTGGTCAGAGAGAGATCATTAATCACAGTAATAAGAAGCTTTTTTAGAGTAGAAGCTTAGAGAAGTCAAACCAAAATGGATGTAAGACAGAGCTAGTGGACAGGAAACCACTGTATTGCTTGTAAATATTAAAGGCATCTGGAGATAAAGGGAGAAGAAAGCAAGGAAAACAGTACAAAAGGCAATTGAGGTAAGAAAGAAACTAGAGTAATCTAATAAGCCAGTAAAAATATGGAAAGACAATGAGAGTTGAGAAACAAACTCTGCAGGGGCCATGGGATGGGATAAGTTCATTAGCACAGAAAGAAAAGGCAGAGGCTTCCTCAAATGTCTTCAAGAACTGGCAGCAGATCTCATATTTCATAACTGTCTATAATCAAAATTATTCTACTGATAGCTTCTTTCACTATGCTGTTCACATATTCAGAAAACCAATGACTTTTTTCCAATAGTATAGCCTGTCAGGACTACCCCAACTTCAGTATCCTCAAGCAGCTGCATATGAAAAATCTCAAGGTCAAGTATACTGAGCATATACATATACCCACAATTTAGTACGTGCACTACATATAGGCAACAGGCAGGTTTAAGGAAGCATCCCGACACTGCTAATGAGATTGGAAGGATGAGCATGATGCTCTTTCTACGAGGCAGGAGCATTCTGCCAGTCAGATGGCTGGAGCCAGAGAACAAAACCATGATGCGCACACCTTTCTTATCAAAATGCAAACTAAGCAAACTCTACATAGTAACAACCTCACACTGTAAGCCTGTGGACAAGATGCATCACAGAATTAAAGACATCCAGGCTATCCATTTAGTGACTATTGTACTGCTAACTACAGTTTGGAAACAGGAAAGCCTCCCTGTGTCTCAAAATCCCCATACAATAATATAGGAAGTCATCATAAAGACAAGAAAAATCTCAGTAAGATGCAATGGAAGCTGTATTTAAAAAAGAGCTATTTTTCAGCTTAGCACAAAAATAGACACAGAGGTTCACAAAACACCAAACACCACAGTGAAACTTTTAACATAATGAAATTCAATGAAGTGAACAAAGTTTTAGTAGAAGGTAACATGACATCTTGCCTTCAATAACAAAGCTGACTACAATTTACCTACAAAAACTGTCAGAGTAAAATACGACTGTAGACTAAAAACACTATCCACTTAGCCATACACAGGGCTGAAACCAATGCCAAATGATGTACTGAAAAAAAGCAACTTTTTAAACATTTGATCAAGTCCTAAAGATTTTTCCGCTGATGTTCCATTTTCAATCCAGCCATCTCTGTTCTGTATTAATTTATCCAGTTTAGGCACTACTAATTTTATTTCTGCCTGACAGACTCAATGGGCACAGAGAGGCCTCAGACAGCTTGCGAGTTAAGATCAGCAGAGAGACCAATAAGGATGACATTGTGTTGGGAGTACATTACAGAACCCCCTGATAAGGATGGGAAATCAGATGAAGTCTTCTCTACAACTCAAAGAAGTCTCTGAACCACAAACCCCAGGAGACCTTAATCTCCCTGACATCCACTGGAAGGGCAACACAGCAGGGCACAAGCAACCCAGGTAATTTTTGGAGGATATCTGGGACAAATTCTTGATATACATACCGGATGGGCCAACAGTGGTGGCACACAGCTGTTCTCAAACAATGAAGGACCAGTTGGAGATGTGACAATAAAAGGCAGCTTTGGCTGTAGCAACCATCAACTAGTACAGTTCAAGATCCTGAGTGGAGTGAAGAAGGCAAGTAGCAGAGCACTGACCTGGAGCTTCAGGAGAACAGACTTCAGCTTACTGAAGGAACTGGTAGGTGGCCAGTTCTGAAGCAGCTCTGAAGAGCAAAAGGAGCTCAGGAAAGCTGGCAGGTCCACTCAAAAATACAAGTATCAGGAGACCAGCTTGGCTAAGCAGATTGTCAGCGCTCCAATGCAAGAAGGGCAGTATAGAGGGGTGCAAAGAGGGACAAGCTACATAGGAGGAGTTTAGAAACATTGCCCAGGCATGTCGGATGGTGTCAGTAAAGCCAAAGCTCACCTAGAATTGACACTTGGAAGGAATGTTGAGGGCAACAAGATCTTCTGCTACCACATTAGGCTGAACAAGAACATGTGAGTGTGTTTCTGAAATGAACACAATTGAAGCGGGCAATTCAGTAACCATATCTGCAGATACAAGTCCCAACTTAAAAAGAATCCATCATCTGAAAACCCACACCATTACGTCTCAGTCTGAGACATCAAAACCAGTCACACGTAACGTTAAATTAGAGAAAGGCACAGAATTATGTAAAGTCAATATACCATTCAAACGATTTTACAACTCCACACAGAATAAACTGAAAACATGTATAAACTAATTTTACTTGACTACAGGGAAAATGGAGGAACATGAGGAAAACACGTAATGAGAAAGAGAGAACGAGAAACAGAAAAGAAAAAGAAAGGTTTATGACACAAATTCAGAAAAGAACCCCAAATTTACAAAACATTCCAAATGAAGCTTTAAAACATGTATGTTCATGTGTGCATACACACACGCAATGTTGCAGGGAGTATTTAAGTTTGGCAAGTAAGTATTTAAAAATGTCTTTCCAGCATTATCTGCAACTCTGTTCTTCTTCATCTGAGTGATAAGTAGCTATTTGCTTTCTGTGCATTGCTGCCTACAGCAGCAACCCGAAGAGGCTTGGCTTTGCTTTTTTGTTCATTTCTGTTGAAGGCACCATCAGCTGGTTTCGCATTTGTGTGTTCTGAGAATACTCAGATCTGAGTAAAATTCAACAAATTCAGCAAATTCAAAGTGAAAACAACTGAGCCTGAACAGCACTGAACACCCATTTTCCCCAGTCAGCTTCACTGGGAATTTGGATTATATCCTAACTGATATTGACTACCGAATTTTTAGAGAAGCTTCTTCAGCTCACACTGTGTTAGAACAGGGTAGCAGCTTTCTTTTTCTTTTTAACATACATGCCATAGATTTGTTGATACTGTTCTCCTGCTTTGAACACAGAGAGACAACTTCAACAAAAGGAAAGTAACTTCTGTATGAAAAACAAAAGTTCCAAATATTGTAGTTAGAAAGTAATGGTGTGATAGAAGCAGCGTTTCCCTTTTTCTTTCTCCGCTGCATGTTCTTTTTTGTTGTTGTTAAACTGCTGAAGGAGGTGGCTGTAGTTAGACAATGGAGCTGACTAGCTGCTTCAGATGATGTTCTAGTTTCGTTACAATTGCTTGACAAAAAAATTATACTTCAAGCTGTGAAACTTATTTTCATAAACATTGCAGTGCATTTATGGGCCGATAAGAAAAAAGTCAACTTAATTGATTAAAACAAAAATCTCTTTTTATTCAACAGATTTACTACCTGTGTACTTTTTTATTTTATTAAGTTAATTGTTCTTTCAGATGCAATAAAAAAAAAAAACCCCACAAAAAATGTCCACAGAACCCGTTTGAAGAATAACCAAAGCAGGAATTTAAGTACTCCTTGACACAAAAAGCATTTAAATTACACAGATTATACAAGATTAGGCCATGTAATGCAGCGAGCTCTTATTCTTCCTACGACATGAAAAACATGAGTTGTCATGTAGCTGAACCAACAACCTCCTTCCAGCTGATTCATACTTATAAAATCACGATGCACAGATACTTCTAGCCAACACATGCCCTAACTCTCTAATAAAAATCCCTTCAAATTATTATTTTTTTTTAAACTTATACTTATTTCACTACCTCCAGCTATTGAAAGAGGGAGTGGAGTTTCAAAGTTTCCACAAACACAAATCTAACAATCTTTTCTAATTAGGTAGTAGAGAATTTATGGGGAGATTTTACATTGCCAAATATTCGACAAATTTGTATTACCTTGGCAAGGGAAAAGAAGTTCTGACATTCAAAAGAAATCTTCTATAGCAAATGTACTCAGGGACACAGACTTTTTTAAAGCTTTGTTTTACCTAACCTTGCCTTAAACAAAGCCAGGGACCAAGGTTTAGAAACCTATTTCTCTAGATAACAGTAAACACTGCAAGCTGCTGTGATAGTCAAGGTCAAGGAAAGGGTCAATATAGCCAAAGCAAAGGACTTGTACCTATTTTGAAATTCTATGTAACTGTACTTGAAGCAAGTCAATGGAATTACAAATCTTCAAGATGATTCATTAATACTGAAAAGTTATCATTACTCCTGTACAGCTGATCTTTTCCTAAGAGACACAGAGACAGGTCAAACAGGTTATAAGACCAGCCTGATCCACAGTCTCAAATTAAGTAGCTTCACATTTTGTTCATTTGACTAAGCAGTTTCCAAGCAGGGAGGTGAGAGCAGCTTGTAAGCGACGTGCAGCACCTGACAGAGGTAAAAGCAAATAAGCTTTACTAGCTCTACCAGCAAGGCACAATGTGTCCTCTTGAGTGTCCCTGCGCCATGCTGCCAGCAGCACTGCTGAGAAGCAAGCACATGGCAAAGGCACAAAGTGCTTCAAGATGGAGACAGTAAGCCTAGCTGGACCTCCCTGGCTCAGCTTCAGCACCACAACACCACAGACCCCCAAAGCCAAGAGGAGGGAGACGCAGCCCCAGAAGAGCTGCCTACATGCAGTGGAAGGCTACGGACAGCAGGGAGGCAGAAAAGAACATAAATACAGTGAGACAGAGCCTTGCTCAAGAGAGCTGACAAACACAACAAGGTTACAAAAACCTGTAAGACTTCTAAAACCTTGCCCATCCTCAGAAACTGAGGATGCCAAAATATTTGTACCCTCTAGCACTTCGTAACATACATTGCATCAATAGGCAAAAGGCCTGAGAATAATTTGTGCACACTAAATTGTTCAAATGAGCTTTCAGTAACTCGTTTAACATTACAGTCTGAATTATTTTAGCCTGTACCCATAAATGCAAGTATGAACACAAAGGCCAACTGATGCTCCCAACTAGAGTCCCACAGTGTACTGGCAACGTTTCAAGGTCTCCCAGAAGGAGCAGCCTCTAGCAGCTTCACTAACAACTAGCACACACAGGCACAGGATGTGGCAACTAACATGGTTACGCATCCCAGACCCAACATTCACACAGGGCAAAACTGCAGCAATTCAGGGCACTCTTAAGCAAAGCTAGGAGAGAAATGCTGCTGGTTTGTGGCTCTACTCCTCCCATTTAAGTCATCTGTAACAGCCTAGTCTAATTCTTTTTCCCAATAGAAAAAAAGGCTACTGAGCTACTAGAAGAAAAAAAAAAAAGAAAAGATATAGAAAAATCCAATGAAATTTAGAATTAAGATCACTATTTACAGAGAAGATGGCTAGAGTTGGTAATTTATCCTTGGAAGAGGGGGAGTTCTCGGTGTTAGAGGTAGGGAGAAAAGCTGGAAAGGATCAGGAGTTGACAAAAAAGCCTCCTAGGACCTAACTCAAGTCACTGGTTCACATGAAACCTTTAGGCATCTTTGTCCACAGGCTGTGCTTTAGAGGAAAAAAAATGATCTTACAAAAAGACATTCTTGAACTATCCTGTTTCGGGTTAAGAAGAATTTCAGAGGAAAACTGTATTCACTGCAGTACAAGTGAATATTACAAATACTTCATTGGTTTTCAGGACATTTTTACTACTATATTTAATATACTTACATGGAACTGTCTCAGTAAGAGACATTGACTGT
This sequence comes from Fulmarus glacialis, assembly GCF_000690835.1. Classification (NCBI taxonomy): domain Eukaryota; kingdom Metazoa; phylum Chordata; class Aves; order Procellariiformes; family Procellariidae; genus Fulmarus; species Fulmarus glacialis. The sequence continues at coordinate 139,188 of NW_009230095.1, forward strand.
TTTTCAGAGGAAAACTGAACTTATTTTTCATTTGTTATTGATTTTTTTTTTTTTTTTAAAATAAGTGCAACGCATACCAGGGAACTGTTGTAAGTACTAAATTAAATGTGTGTTTTGGTGACAAACAGACCCAAAAAATAAATTTGGGAATAAAGCTCAGACCCTCCAAAAATTTTCCAAGAACTTTGCTAAGATACCTTATTTCAGCAACCAGTTAGGAACCTCAGAAGAGCAACTCAGGATACAAGAGGGACTTGCACCTTTTATTGGAACTTACGAAACCATTGTTTCTTCACTCTATTTCACTGCCAAGTAATGTATAATCATACTATTTTATTAGTACAAAATGCTTATCTGCTTATTAGAAATACATCTGAAAGACATGGCTCTATTTCTCCTAAATGGACAGAAATACTAGAAGATTGTTTTACAGAATCAGAGAATCTTTCAAGGTTGGAAGGGACCTCTTGAGATCTAGCCCAACCTCCCCGCTCAAGCAAGGTCAGGTAGAGCAGGCTGCTCGCAACTGTGTCCAGTCGAGCTCTATACATTTCCACAGATGGAGACTTCACAATCTCTCTGGGTAACCTGTTACAGTGCTTGGTCACCCTCACAGTAGAGAAGTGTCTTTTCATATTCAGATGGCATTTCATGTATTTTAATGTGTGCCCATTGCCTCTTGTCCTGTCACTACACACCACTGAGAAGAGTCTTGTTCCCACTTCTTCATTCCCTCCCATCAGGTATTTACGTATCTTGATAAGATCCCCCAAGCCTTCTCTTCTCCAGGCTAAACAGTCCCAGCTCTCTCAGCCTCTCCTCGTATGTCAGATACTCCAGTCCTTTCATCACCTTTATGGCCCTGCACTGGGCTCCAGTTGCTCTACACCTCTCTTGTACTGGGGCGCCCAGGTCTGGACACAGAACTCCAGGTGTGGCCTCAGCAGTGTTGAATTAGAGGGGAAAGACCACCTCCCTTGACTTGCTGGCAAAGTTCTGCCTATTGCAGCCCAAGATGCTGTTAACTGGCTTTGCCCTGAGGGTGCATTGCTGGCTTGTGGTCAGCTCACTGTCTACCAGGGCCCCCAGGGCCTTCTCTGCAGAGTTGTTTCCCAGCCAGTCAGCTCCCAGCATGTACTGGTGCCTGAAGTTATTCCACCCCAGATGTGGGACTTGCATTTCCCTTTGTTGAGCTTCATGAGATTCCTCATGAAGGCCCATTTCTCCAGCCTGTTGAGGTCCCTCTGAATGGCAGCACCACCATCTGGTGTATCAGCCACTTCTCACAGTTTTGTGTCAACTGCAAACTTGCCGAGGATGGACTCCGTCCCAGCATCCGGTTCATTAATGAAGATATTGAACAGTATCAGCCTCAGTACCAACCCCTGGGGTACACCACTAGTGACTTGCCTCCAACTGGACTTCGCGCCACTGATCACAACCCTCTGGGCCCAACTGTTCAGCCAGTTTTCAATCCACCTCACTTTCCACTTACCTAAGCTGTACTTCGTTAGCTTGTCTATGAGGATGTTATGGGAGACAATATCAAAAGCCGTACTAAAGTCACAACAAACAGCATCCACAGCATTTACCTCATCCACCAAGCCAGTCATCTCATCATAGATGAGATTGGTTAAGGATGATTTCCCCTTCGTAAATCCATGCTGACTACTCCCAATCACCTTCTTGTCCTTCATGTGTTTGGAAATGGTTTCCAGGAGGATTTTCCTCACCACCCTCCCAGGGACTGAGGTGAGGCTAACAAACCTGTAGCTCCCCTGATCCTCCTGGAAACAGGAGTGACATTTGCTCTCTTCCATTCATCAGGAACCTCTCCCAATCACCATGATCTTTCAAAGATAATTTAGAGTGGTCTCATCATATCAGGCAGCTCCCTCAGCATTTGTGGGTGCAACCCATCAGGCACCACAGACTTATATATGTCCAGTTTGTTTAAGTGCTCCCTAACCTGGTCAGTTAAGACTTACCTTCACCAAAGGTAAGTCTTCCTTGCTCGACTTTCCCCCTGGTCTCAGGAGCATGAGATTCCTGAAGGCTGGTCTTACCAGTGAAGAAGGAGTCAAAAAACTTATTGGGTACCTCGGCTTTTTTCATGTCATTTGTTTCCATTCAGCAGCAGGCTTATGTTTTCCTTAGCCATCCTTTTACTCTTTATGTACTTGTAGAATCCTTTCTTGTTGCCCTTCAGGTCCCTTGCCAGACTCAACTCCAGGTCAGCCTTGGCTTTCCTAATGCCTATCAAGATCAAACAGCAACTCTATACACTTCTTGTGTTACCACTCCCTGCTTCTACCTCATATATGATTCCTTTTTATATCCGAGTTCAATAAGGAGCTCCTTGTTCACCCATGCAGGCCTCCTGCTGCCCCTGCTTGCTTTCCTACTTGTTAGGATGGAACTTTGTTGAGCTTGGACAAGGTGATCCTTGAATATCAATGAGCTCTCCTGGATCGCTCTTCTCTTCAGGGCTGTACCTCACAGGATTTTTCCAAGCAGGTATCTAAAGAGGTTGAAGTCTGCTCTCCTGAAGTCCAGGGTTGTGATCCTGCTTTTTGATGTGCTCCCTCCGCTAAACTCAGCTAAATAAGCCAATAACAACAATCATATTGTAGCTCCCCAAATTGCTCACGACTGCAAATTTTCTGAAGATTCCCAGATTAACCTCTACTAACATTCAGCCTTTGGTTTCTGCAATTCTTTATGTGAAAAGCAACAGACAACCACAAATTTTGGAAGTGACTTAGCCACTAAAACAAATTCCATTGGAGATAGCTGCAAACAGTTTGGGGTCCAGCAGCATAAGCCTAACATCCACTGTCCAAATCAGTCACCGAATTAATCTCTTTCTCTGAACAGAAAACTGAAATTCAAACAAAGACATTTTACTGCTTTCTCCTACCCTCCTACCCTCTTTTTTTAATACTCACAATGAGTATTAATATTAATACCGTACTTTTCTTATACCGTTAGCAAACCTGATATATCACAAACAATTGCACTGAAGTTCTTCCACGCTCAGGGACAGGCTACATATCCAGATATTTTGAAAGCCACGGAAGGGCACTGATTAAGAAAAGGCTTATATTTTTCTTTTCTCTGAACTAGTTTTTCCCAAAATCCACAATTAGAAGTTTATAGTCTCTTCGCTGTGGAAAGCAAAATACTTGAAGTAACCACCATAATCCTCTCGAGAAAGTAAAGCCTTTGGGACAAGAAGCTGCATTACTCTGGTGCTTTTTTGATAAACAAATACAAAATTCCATTACCATTAGCTGTCTGCAGACTTTTAAAGTTATACCTATTGATTCTGAACAGATGATGGCCAAGATACTTCACAGGAAAAAATAGCCCTAACAAATAATACCCCTCTGGTCTGTTTTCGTCTGTCTCTACCTGTCATTCTAAGAAAACTACTTAGGTAAGGGAAGGAGCAAAAAGTAAAACAAAGGCAGCAGAATTGAATAAAAGTCTTCCTTTCCCCAAAAAAGTATTTAAGTTACCTTTTCAGCATAATGAAGAAAAACTTTTCCCAAAACATGGATCAGATTATTTATAAATCCAGTTTATTATCCTTGTCTATCTCCACACTTGATTATGTCCAACTCTTTAGTTTCCTTCTTCCAAATCAAAATATACAGAAAAGTTCCTCCTGCATCAAGAAATCCATATCCTTGCCCTAATACCCAGTAGCTCTTCTGTTGCGCAGGCTTCCAATGTATCTTTAACTACCTCACAATGAATATGCTCTGATGTCCCACCTCTGAATGGAAAGGAACAGTTTTCTTAAGTTCCCTTAATGTCTAAGAAGAGAAATAAAATACATTTTATGTTCTACAATGCAAACTAAATTAACAAATTCCTAGCACCATTTTGTCTATATATCTATTTGTCTATATATATTTGCTCAAGGCACTCAGGATTTTTTTTTTTGCCCACATTACAAAAACAAATAGAAATCCCACCCTGATGTTCAAGCAATAATGAAAACATTTCATCCATCACTGGTTCAAAAATAAGCTAATATAAGTCTTCAGCTGAGAGAGGTGTCACATTAGTTAACTAAATAATCATGTAAAAATATTTCATTACTCTCATTCATATTTTCCAGCTCTATTCTTCAAAAATGCTTTTGCTTAAGCCCAGCAATAATCTGCCTCGTAACAAGAACACAGAAATAGTTGGCGTTTCCATTATCTTTAGAATAGACTCAAGTTACAGGGAAGAAATTAGCTTTTTTTTTCCCTCCACAATTCTTTATCATATAAGAATCCCCTCTAGTATTTTCATATTCAATACAACAGAATTGGCTAAAATACTGATTCCTTCAGCAGGTATCACCCTACAGTTGAAAGAAAGTAATCATCACTTGCCCCAGGAACCACCACCTGTATGATGTTTTCACTGACATAAGCCTTCTTCCATGAAAAGCTCGTATTAACAGCGGTAAAAGAGGCTTTATGTTTTTCAAAGTCCTAAGCAAAGACAGACCAACTTGATCTGTAACATCAGCAGAGAGGACTAGTCCGCTTTTTCTCTTAGGGAAAGTTAGCCAGTAGATCATCTTCTGAGTGTCTAGGCAATACTACCCACAAAAGAGTCTTGAACTGCAAAACTGAATGCCTTTTAGTTCAGCAATGTATTTCTTGAGCACATTCTCGAGTGTCTTCAGGTTACAGAATTATTAAAATACTCTGAACACACACACAGAGAACCAAGTACACTGGTGCTTCTTCCATGTTCTCAGCTGCCACAGAATATGGGGGTTGGGTTTTTGGGGTTGGCAGGGGAGGAGGACATTAGTTGCTTTTGGTTTGGCTTTTTTAAGACTACCCATAATATTTTAACATGGCCTCTTTCTAGGCTGATAATCTTTATTTAATCAGTAAACATTACCTTCTTTGTTACCTATCCAAGCCTTTAAATATAAGATTAAATATTAATGTATTAATTATAAGTCTAATTCTCTTTGTGGAAAGTGCACTTCATTCTGCTTGTTTCTGTATGACAAAGTTCGTATTTCTTTTTCAACTATTTCACCTTTACCTTTTTCACATTTCTAATATTTGACTAACCTGAAATTTCACTGAGGCAAACAGTGATTTGCTACATTATCTCAGGTTATAGAGTTTTACGATAAAGTCTGGAGAAGAGTAAAATATAATTCAAGGAAGAATTACAGGAAGAACCACTGAAAGGATTTAAGCAACAACTTACACAGTAGTTGTGAAATTTCCCAGGCTGTACTAAGCTTTGCACAAAGCTTCATCAAAGAAAAAAAAAAGAAAAATCAAGACTGAAATGGTGATGTATCATCAGTGGAAAAAAAAATAATTTGACACTCTCTACTTCCTCATGATATTGTGCCCAGGTGTGGCAGAATCAGCTCCATACCACAGTGCTATCATGACAATGGGAGAGTCTCTTTTGGACTATTCCACACATCGTCTCCACAGTAAATACAATTAAAACAGACAAAAGACAGAAAAGAATCAAAGAAACAAACAAACAAAAAACTCACTGCTGTCAAAACAGACTTTATAGTAACAAGAATATAATCTAGTACTGACGTTAAAAGAGGACTTCTTATTTCCTCCAAAGGCAGAAATATGAGCAAAAATGTCACAGAGCAGATTCTGTGTAAAGTGACTGACAGCAGTGCAGCCAGCTCTCAAATCCACGAGTGACCTTGACCTTTTAGCAACAAGCACTTTAAAAGGATAGTAGTTTTATCTGTGAAGTCTCTTCATGCAGAATTACCGTGGGCACTACACTAAACACAACACAGTGGTTTGTTCAGTTCATAAACACCATGAGTTTCTAATGCCTCACATTGCATTGCACACCTGATTGCTATATTTCAATGCAACACTACTAGACTATAAAAAGCTTCAGGCACAAATCCTATCACACATTTCAACAGCCCTCAGCATAGTGACAGCATTCAAACAAGGTAAATATTTAATCAAGCTAGTGCACTACTTTTGCAATGCAAGAAATTCTTGCATTACAAAATTTTACTCACTATCCAGCACTTTGACAGTAATGCACATTTTCAGTTATAAAACAAACATTTAAAGATCAAAATCTATCTTCACATACAAACACCTAATTCTTACCAACTTTGACACACATATGTATGGGCACTACTCTGCTCAAAAGTATGCAGTTTCTGAATCCATTTTTTCCTCCTAAGATACATGTAATAAAAATACAATTAAAGCTGCTTATGACATTTCTCTGTACTTAGCAAAGCAAATAAGGAATGAGGAGAACAAATTGTTCTCAGGTGCTAAAGAAGAGTAAGCTACCATTCATCTGAAACAAAATATATTATTAGCAAGTGGACTTATAATGACAGTTGTAATCTTTCAGAACCTTTTTCCTCCAAACCATTTTAAAAACATCCAGTTTTAAAATAAATCTTCATTAAAAGGTTCATGTATATTTCCCTCTCAATGCATAAAAGCGGATAAAACAAAACTATAACAGAAAGAGGCATTACCATTACCTAGCAAGAATACCTCTTCCCACTCAAAAAAAAAAGTATTATTTAAAAAGCATTTTAAGAATATCTTATGTTTGAATAACTTTCATGCTTGCATACTTTAAGGAAAACATTCAGACAAGCTTTGTGTTATTTAATTCAGAGAAAATAAAATATCTGTTGAATAATAGTGTCAATAAAAATACTTTCATTTATGTACACTTACTGCAATCTCTCTACAGGCCGACATGGATATCCCTGTACCTTCAATTTGCTTCAGTGCATACTCCTTTTCATCTTTTCTGTACACAAAAAAAAAAAAAAAAAAAAAAGAGAGGAATATTTTTAGCTCTGACTTATATTATACCAAGCAATACATGTATAATGGTTTATTTTAATTTGGTATGGATCACGAAGCTGAAAAGCCAATCTGTTTCTCTGCATAAATTACACTTAGATATTAAAAGTAGGTTTCCTTTTTACACAGACTTCAAAAATTCCAAACTCCCACGTAAAGAAACTTTGTTAACCTATATCCATTTCTCTCTGAAACCATATAGATAACTGCAAATATATCTACTGAGAATTTTGGAGGACACTTTTCCTAAAATTCCAGGATACTGTCTACTACCGCAAAAAAGCAGCACAGTTGTATCGTATCCCATGCCTGGAAAACTCACATAGAAATACCTAGGAACCGCAAGGATCTTACTTGATTTTTACGAGCCACTGTCAATCCACTTTTACTTCTGAAATACTATTATGTTTTAAACTAATTACACTTATTGAAAGAACATGAATTTCACTAGGCAAGTTTGTGTTTGCCAGAGCACAAGCACAGAACTCTCCTCAAGTGCTGGCTACCGGCAGACACCTACACTGTGTATGAAACTGTGTGCTCTGAAGCACAAAGCCGAAACACAGTATTACACATTTAAATAATCACACTTTAAAGTGATTTAGAGAGAAAACCAACAAAACAAGAAAATAAAGTAGTATCTCAAAGCCTCTGCAACAAAACATAACCAGCTTACTGCCTGTGGTAAGGTTTTTGCAAGATTCAGCTATCATCGACAGATGTTGATAAGCACCGATACCCACAGTGCTGATGCACTTCTGCGGACTCACCGGTTACAATTCAACAACCCACTAACACCCATCTAAATTCCCTACGGCATTTCTAGTAGGCTTCAGCTTCCCCTTCGTCCAGTCCCAAACCGTTTTGTTTTGCTATACTGAAAAATTAACTTGAATTCCTTTCAGCCTCTCCTGCATTTAACTAGAGGTCTGTGTCCTGCCCAGCTCCAGCCTCTTTATCATCCCCATCTCTGAAATTCATGGGATGAGAAGTGGCTGAGTGGAGGAATGTGAGGAGGAGATGAGACTGATGGAAATTATAACTGCCTACACCTATTAGTAAGTACAGGTGATCATTGTTCTCAGTAATTTTCAGTAGCAGCAGTAGTTAACATTGTGCTTGGCTTCCATTTTGTGCATTTTGCACTACATTTCTTGAAGCAAAAATATGACAAGAAAAATCCCAGATGTTTTCTGACTACACAGGAAAACTCAGTGCATTGCAAGTTTTGCAAAAAGTAAATCCACCTTTGAAGTAGAACTCACTCAGCAGCTCTCCAACTGGGAAACTTGAGTTCTGGTGCTGCACCTTAACTCAGAAATAGTTGTTATTCCTCTCTCAAACAAGCACTTACATGAAATCTTTGGAAATCTTTGAAAATATATTCCCTCCAAATTAAAAAACAGAAATTCGGTTGTAATGGAATTACAATCCGCTTTATTTCAAGCAGGGTGTTTCAATGTGTTTGGGATTTGGTGCAACACGGGTTTCTAAGGAAGCAAGACCAAGCATGTTAGGCTACAGCTTGAAGGGCCTCTTTCTCTAGATAAGTCTGGAGTAACAGAAGATCCTTCTGCAGCTGAAGCTAAAGGAATGGGTTACTTTGAGGTGACCTAAATTATTTTGGAACTGCCAAAGAGAGAAATACATTCTCGTTCTGCACAGATTTTCCGTGGAGAAGTGGGAAGGACAGCAACTTACAACATGCCTTGCAACTACCCCCAAAATACTCATCCATTTAGATACTTGGAAGCAAATACAACCAACACACATGACAAACGAACGTAACAAGATTGGACCCTCCTCTTCTAAAACAAAATTTTATTCCTCTATGCTAATTAAAATGAAATAGCCTCATATCACAGTATTTTAAACATGTAACTTCTGACTCTGTACTTTGGGGGGATGAGGGGGGAACACCCAAAACTTTTCAAGGGCAAAAGAAAGCCTAAGAAGTTACCATTACTAAAATTAGGCCAAATACTGCATTAACAGCTCATAAGAGCTGTTCACCAAGTACGCTTTCAGGAGTAACTTCAGAAGTGGACATGTCTGCTTCCTAACCAGAAGGATTCACCAGGATCTACTGACACGATAATTCAAATTCCTTCTTTGCTCCCCACTGAGCAGCCTTTTATTTTCATGAATTAGTCATTTACAAGAACTTGGCCCAAGATGCAGCACCAAGAAATGTGTAACTTTACAGGTAAGCTCATACCTTATCTCACAGAAATTGCTTTTGATTTCATTAATTAGTCCAAATTTTAAAGGGTAAGTAATAAATGCCCATCCGCTCTTATACACGGTTCTGCTATCTATGCAGAAGATTTACATAAACTGCAAAGTATTAACTCCATAACTCAGATCGCTTACCGAGACTGTGCAGACAAAATTATATTGTCCACAGAACCAAAACCAACTCTGGACATTTAAAACCGGTCATAGCTTTTAAACTATGGTCGTGTTTAAACCATACAGTACAGAACAATCCAGTTCAGACATATCAGCTTGAATCCCTAAACAACACAGTCACTACAGCACTGCAGCATACCCTTCTTTTGGCACGTCTACTTAACAGGGTACACCACCCTACTGATACAGCTACCCTTGAACTAGTTCTACAGATGCAAGCACTGCATTCAGTTACTCAGACCTTCACAGACTGAAGGTTGCTGCAGAGACCGGGCACACCGTTTGGCACACACCGCCTTCAACAGCATTGCTTAACACCACTGCCACTGTGAGCCTGTCACCACTTAACAGCCAGCCACTATATGTAGGACTTTAAGATACAAACGAGAAATGATGAAAGATGTTTAAAAAAAATAAACAACCCAACAACTTAAGATATTATAGCATGTGGGAAAAGAAGGCAATCTTACAGAGCTGCAAACAACATACTTCTAGGACACTGGGTTTTGTGAACATTGAGCAAAAATGGGGATAATGAAATACTTACCTAAAATAAACGGGTATCAAGGATAAAGAACTCCAAAGATACCATATTCTAGATCTCACAAATTTTTTTTTTTACCAACAGCTTCAGAATCATAAACATAGCCTCCTTTAAATACATAAATATCATTGACTTGCTTTGGCAGAAATGCAAGTCTATATGAACACTTTTCCAAAGTTAACTGTTCTTATTATGCAAACATAACAGCTGTTTAAAGCACTTTCCAAAAGATCTCCACCAACTGGTATTTTAAGTAGTAATATTTCCCATTTAATAGGAATCTCAAGATAATTTGAGAAAGAAAGAAATATATTTAAAATTTCAATACCAAGTCAGCCAATGCAATCTGATGAAATTCTGGTTACTCAACAAAATGGTATTGAAGGAAAAAAAAAAAAAAAAAAAGGGTATTTTATTAGCTATTTCCCCACTTTTAAGAATTCAGTAAATAATGTCAAATGGTATGTGTGATAGGTAAGTATACTGTTCAACTCCCTAAAGACCTGTGCTCTTACGAAACACTTGAAGCAGGGGGAAGTATTTCTACTTCATGTTGCATATACAGAAAAACTCTAGTGAACTTTGAACACATTTCAAGAACTTGTACAGAATTATACAACATGAAAGTTTTCATAAATCCTTTTCTGACAGATCCTATAGCAGTACATTTTTCACTAGAGCGGAGCAAGTGTGATTAAGTTTAAAAACCAAACCCAAACAACAACAAACTACACAGCTCTGGTATAAGACAAAAGGCACCCATGCTAGGGATAGCCAAGGAGAAGCAAGGTCTTTGTCCGTAATCATTTTCATCTGGTCCACAGAAATACGGGCTTGGGAGCAGGCCAACTAACTTGAAGGTCCTGCTGTGTGGGGGTTTGTCTGAGGGCCGGGAGCAAGTGGCATAGACCAAGGTTTAATCAAGCAGGTTCTATTAAACAGCTACCCCAGGCTAACAGTGGCAATGTGCTCCCTGAATCTGAGTGAAAAACATAGCAAAACATAACTGAAAAGGAACTCTATTCGTTAAGAGGCTGTGACTCAACAATTTTTATTAAAGCTTTTCAAAACTGATGCAGAAGAATTTGCCTGATAAAACAGGTACCAGGTCACACCTCCACGAGATTTCTCCAAGCTCCAAGTTCCCTTATCCGAAACTCAGGGCAAAGATTAAAACGAACATTGCTTCTAGTTCCAGAAGCTTTATAATTCATGCTATTTTAACAGGGATTAACTTTTTTACAAAGAATAGAACTGATGAGATACCCCTGTCCTCAAAACTTCCTGAGTCGGTATTTTAGATAGCCGTAGGCAGCATCCAAACACAAGGCTACTCACGTCTACCAGCAATAATTCAGAACATGTCTCTCTCATAAAAATCCATACCTGTGTAAGGCCATAACCTGGTCTTTGAGCTTAAGCTTTTCTCCCTCACCAAGAAATATCCCATTCTGCAAATCCTTAAGGTTAACGTTAACATTTTAATTTGTACAGTGCAAAAGAAAATTCTGTCCTCTTTCCCCACAAAACTGTACTCAGCTGGCTTATGTCCAATTGCAGTATTCAATGCAGAAAATGAAAATATGATTACTTCTTCTGGGTAACACTTTCAGTTTCCATTTTCCAAATGCGTTGGAAAAGAAGAAAAAGTACCAAATTCACTTTAGAAGGGTGCAGTTCAGAAGACTTAGAATAATTAAAACATTTCAAAGGAGTTAAACTGTCTTAATTACTGCAATTGTACTTCAGAGTGCTCCCATCATATGAAAAACTACTTTACAAACAAGCCAATGGAAAACTAGAAATGACTTGCCCAAGACCATAAGAAAAAAAATAGGAGGATTTGAAAATAGTGCATGGTTCAAACCATTGTTTTATCCCTATTATTCAAATTTTTCAACTTTTAATGACGATCCCTCTTGAATTCATAATTTAACATACATCCCGACTTCAGAATTCATTATCCACATCAAGGAACTGGCTTGAAAGACTGCAACCACATTGAAGCTACAACTGTGACTATCATATCAGTTAATACTGATATTAACATTACAGTATATACTAACAATAACTTTCTTAAATTAAGTGCACAATATCATAAATAAAAATAAATAAATAATAATTAAAGTGCATATTTTCTTAAACAAATGAAGTGTACCATAAAAACATTCCAAGACCTAGCTAGAAAAACCTAATAGAAAACAACAACAATTCACCCTTGTAAGCAACACTAATGGAATTTAAACATTTGTGACTTTGTAGGGCAAAGCCTGCGAACACTACGGAGTTCAGTGTCCTTCAAACACAGTACTGCCCAAACACAACATTCATACAGATATCTTGTTACGCTCTAATCACTTTGTTTAATTGCTGCCACGCAGCATAAACTTAATCACTTAGCAGGAGATCGCCAACAAGAGTTACAAACTCTTTTTTTCCCCCCCCTAAGATAAGGCAAAACCAAGACACTGAAGCGCACCTAGAAGTTAACAGAAAAACCCTCCATGCTATACGGAACATGGCAGCAAAGCCACTAAATCGATGACATTCAGCACTGCTTACCTTATGCAAGCTGCTCACAGGTTTAACTCTATACATAGCACATAGCTATAGCCTTTTACAAAGGTAATAGTACAGTAAAAGTGTCTATGATTGACTGGAAAAAGGGACCTAAGCCTTCCCAAAAAGTGATGATTCTTAATCTTTAGTGTTTGTTATGCATATAGAAATAGCCGCTAACCCAAAAGAATCACAAGATCAAAAAAATTCACACATGGTGTCACTAGGGTACACGTTCTTCAACAGACTAGGAAAGTAATTTTCTTTTATCATTATACTCAAACCATATCAAGCCTTATCCAGTCAGCAGCTCAGCCAGCTCCTTTTCATCCATGCAGCAACCAGCCACAAATGACAGAAGCTGGGAATCTACAGGTTGATCTTAATTTATTCCTGGAGAACAGTATACATACTGAATTTCAATGCATATATATTAATTCATTTTGAGAGCTACCTAAGAAACTCAAAATGTGAAACAGTAAGGGTAGCAAGCAGAAATTTAAAAGAGATCTATGACCACATCAGTCCTTTGAAAGGTTTGTCTTTCTTCACCTTCAAGGGCAGCTGTCTGCTGCTCTGCTAAAAAACTTCATAGCAGCTACAGGTTGTTCCTACAGCCCACTCCCAGACAAGTTCTATACGACATGGATACCTGAGTTACACTTGGCTGCTTTTGGCCCTGAAAAGAATGGATGAAGCCAGCAGAATTCTACCTCATTCCACTGTGGTGAAAAGTTTACCATTTCAGTAATGTCTGTGGACTGTGTAGCTGGCCTGCCTGCTGATGCATCCCTCAAAGGTTTGGTGGGAACCTTCTCGGTGTTGCAAATAGAAGAGCACACGTGTGTACGGCACAGGAAAGAACTTCTCATACAGAAAGAGCAGGCATGTATGTCGCCTCATCTGCTTGAGCCTGGGCCTGGACTTTCCTCTTAGTGGCAGGGTGGGAAGCCAACCTCCCCAGCAGGCAATGACTATAAAATCTTAAAAAGTTGTGCCTACATCTTGTCTGGAACAACATCTAAAAGTAAACTTGGGGAGTGGGAGCAAGGCAACAAGCCTACACCAAACAGGCCAGCCTTTACTATGCAATATAAAAAGAGCTAGAGTGAAAAGAGAATCTCCAAGGCTGATCCAGGTACACACGAGGAAAACACTTTTCAGAATGGAAATAATACGCTACATTTCATACTGCATTTCTGAATCTTTTGTCTCGCAAAGTCCTTATAATCTCAATTTTCAAAAAGGGGCCTGAACACTACACAGCTAGTGTCACTGCCTGACGATACCCACTAAACTCTGCTAGGTTCTCCCTCCAAATGTCCCAGACGCCGCCAGCTACCCCAGCATACACAGACTATAACACCAGAAAGCAGCACTTCTCTTCATCTTCTGCCACCCCTAAGACTTGAAGTCCAGACATGAAGCCCTTCTGGAATCTATGAACACAGCAGAAATAAAAGGCAGACGTTTGTGTCATTTTAGATGTCACTCTTAAAATGCAACAATACCAAATTCCTGAACACTAAGCATAGCTTCCTACTCCATTTTCCAGTAATTTTATAGTCTTGCCAATGTCAAGTACTTGCATAAATGCATGTCCAAAAGAAGGCTAACTCAGGACTCATAATCTGTGAATTTTTAAAACAATGATTTTTTTTGTTTGGTTGGTTTAAAAAAAAAAACTTAAAAAAAAGGAGAACTTTTTTATTTTGTTTGTTGAAATTAGCATTCTAAAATTAAGTCTACTATAAACATTTATAAATTGGCAGAGACATTCAAATATAGAGCAAGTGATTACAACAATTAGTCTTTTTTAAAAAAATCTGACTTTCATTATATACATTATGAGAAACACGCAGCAGAACAGTTACACAGAGCTTAGCCTGCTGGAAAATCTGGCATGTTCCAGTCATATGAGAGAGATCATATTAAAAGCACCACTGGCATCAGATTATGAATATACACGCAGTGTTATCACAGTACCCTATTAGAAATTGAACTATACCCAGATTTTGTTCTATTATCTATATAGAGTATCCCCAGATGTACCTCTAAAAACCGCTGTGATATGGCTACCCTTCTGTTTGTTTATTCCTCTGTAAACCAGTCTATGAACTCAGGAGGAAGTGCACATGTTAAAGAACAAGGGAAGTTCTTAAAGCGATGCTAAGCTACTTGCCATTAAACACAACACCTGTATATTGTACGCTTCCACAGAGTCTCACAAAAGATGCTAAATACCTATAAAAAAACCCCGCAATCTTCACCTACCATAGGTGATGTGTTCTTTATGTATAACAGCTGATTGAAAAGACAAAACAGAAAGTCTCATCAGTGCTCAGATTCACGATGTTATTAAAAAAAAAAAAAAATTCCTTTACCCAGCTATAATTTCATTAGACTGGGAGTGGGGAGTAGAGGTCTCTTAATATTAACACGAGGAGACTGGAACTATTCCAGCACCATTACACATAACCTAACCATATCCTCTTCCTTTTTTTCCAGTAGTTTCTAATTCAGAAAATTAAAAGCAAACCTTTGTAGCATAGATAACTTCTAACTGTTAACAACAGTTTCAGACTATTTCACAGTCACAACCACAGACAGATTTTTAAGATCTCTGTAATAACAGACCATTGGAAATCTTACTAACTCTCAACCTTATTAAAATTTAGCCTTTACACTATAATAACAAAACTTTGCATTCATAAGGAAAGAGAGCCCAACTTCAGTAACTGCCACCCTCACTCCAAATCTACTGATGAAGATTCAGACCTCAACCAGTTACAGGGTTGTTGCCATTGCTAAAATTAGACTGGCTCCAAAATATCTTAAGTGACTGAGAACTGTGAATTTCATATGAGTAGGTGTATTTTATAACAGACTGGCATAAGCAGACTAGACAGCCTGTTTATAAAGGTAAAAACTGAAGCATTCATATTAAACCTCAAAAGCTGTAAAATTATTCTGCTGCTCCAGGTATTTTCTTCCAGCATTTGCGATATTAAAGCAAGGGATGGAGCTGTACCTGATCCTATTTCTTTATAGACAGCCTTGATTACAGACAATGAACAGATTTAGGAAACATCTCCCTTCCGGAAAGGATACTGCATGTGAGGATTTGTTACCTTAAAATAAGGAACAGCAGCAGCAAGGAGAAAAATACCTCTGAAATAAAGAGGAAACAAGCTTTTATTTATCTGTGTTTTATTTACCAAGGCCACAGACGCAGAGTCCTTTAGACTATGCCAAAAAAGAAGCTGCTGTTTGTTTCCAAAATCACTTACAAGAAGAATGTTTGTGACTAACTATAAATGTCAAGAACATTAGCTGTCTGGTTTTCAGTAATTTTATAAGTAGAGGTCCTAAAGCCATAGTGTAAAAACATACTGAAACTACACAGTCCAGCTTAACATGCACCATGTCTCTTTCTCTGTAGTGCTAAATCTGGCTAAATACTACAGATTTGATAGGTGGAAAACTACTATTTAAACACCAAATATTAGGAAGCCTGTATTTCTTTTGAGTCTCTTGGGTGAGAACCTCATTTGAAACAACAAATGCAGATTTTTTTCTAAACCATTCTAATGCATTAGGTTCACTTATAGCAGAAGAAAAAATACTGACTCAATGTAAGACCTATCAGAAGGACAATGGCCTAAAACCTGCAGTTATTTAGTTTTCCTTTTCTAGCTCATGACACAATCAAATGCTTCCTCTCAAGCATATAGAAAGCCCAGATTTATCAGAAATACCTGATACACAGAGTACATTTATTTTAGTTGGAAAGATGCCGAGTAGAAAAAACACCCTCACGAGAAGGTATAAGGACCAGAACAAAATTCTACAAAGTCACCATAGGGTCCAATTTCACTCAGTCTGAAATGGAAAAAAATCATTATTGGTAATGGAGCATCTACATCTTTCCCTCACTTCAACATCAGGCAATTAGGATTTCACAAAGTTACAGATGTCTTTATTCCAACCACTCAGGGAGTCTTGCTACTTCCAACAAGGAACAAGGTCTTTAGTCAGCAATCATCATATCTGTTCCCAGGGAATCCAAGCCACATTCTGCCTCCTTTGAACTTTAAAACTGCGCATCCCATAGTGAGAATAGGCTTTCCTCGTGCCCTTTCTGCAGCTTAAGAGCATCATTTGGATAAAGTTTTACACTGGCATTTTTTCCCCCACCACTAAACTCATGCTAAAGGTAAAATAAACAGCATTCAACTTGTAACGGTCTTTTAGTTGTTCTGAACTGAAGGTCGAATTAAATTTGGTAATTTGTCTACCGCTCTCATTTGGAGCATGACAGAATTAGGCAAAGGAACAACTGGTTATGTACAGTACAGTGACTAGTTTTAATCAAAAGGTATGAATATAAAGCTAACTTTGAAGTCTACAACGCCCTTGAGAACATGGCAACAACTCATACAGGAACTCTGTTTCAGGAACACACACATTCAAAGACATGGGCTGAAACCCACTGTCAGCTGCACTAACAATAATGAATCAAAGCAATGAACATGACATTTTTGAATGAGCAAGGTGAGAAATCTTAGTGTGAATCTGTGGTAATCCATGGAGGCATTAATATGGGTGAGAATTTTCTCTAAATACCTCTGAATTTGCAGAATTCATGAGCCATAAGATAAGAAGCGTCTCTCTCAAAAGAATCTACCTAGGAGTCAAACGGATAATGTCATGCTGCTAGAATTTCATGCATGAGTGGCCTTTGTATCATCAGATCTCTTCAGGCACTCGGACCCCACCACATACCGAAGAGGTCAGGGAGTCAAGGACAACTGCAGTCAGAGCAGAGTCCCAGCATTATCTGTGTGAATGCTTCCAATGCTCTAGTGAAGACAAGGGAAAGAAAGGAGAGACAGAAGAGACAGAAAACCCCCTGGCCACATAAAAAGGATTGACTCTTCCTGCAATTAATTCATGAGGAAACCAGATACATTGCTTCAAAATAATGAAAGTGTCCTACTTTACCTCTGGATGTAGTCTCCATTCCAGAATATCTAGCTTCTGCCTCCAAGTCAATTGCCTATAATATTTATTTTCACTTGACTGTAAAAAGAAATCAATAGCATCTTCTACTTAAGTCAGCAGGGAATGAACAAAAAAATAACCATACTGCACATGAGGCCCAGTTTATGGGAACACATGTTTAAAGCCATACTGTCGGAGACTGTCTCCAGTTCGTATCTGTGCTCTTACTTAGCCCAGAACTTTTATCCTTAAGTGAGCGATCCGACACTCCCAGCACGCACGGGAAGCTATAGCTGTTGCTTTGCCTATTGGAAAACCTGACCTCGGTGTGGTTTCATCCACAAGACGAATGACCCTAAAATTTTTCAAGATCATTAACTTCGTAGAAAACAGACAACAACTGAGGGAGAAACAAGCAGTTATGCAGTAGCCTCATCTGAAAATACTTATTTAAAAACCGCTAATCCCAGAAAAGACAGAAGCAAACATCAATAATGTCCTTCAGAGATCCACTATTCCAGTAATCTCAGCTCCTCCAATCTTTCTCACAAAAAGAAAAGTCAGTTCTGCTTTCCAATTAAAAAAAAACAAAACAAACAAAACCCACCCACCCACCCCACCCCCAAAAAAAAACAACCCACACTTAGACACCAATTTTGCAAAGGTCAATTAACACTATCTCTACAACATTCCTTTCAGACAGTCTTATCAGATACACGAGTATTTCATAAATTCTCAGAGAAAAAAAATACTGCTAAACCGAAGAATTGTGCTCCCACAGAAAAGTCCAAGAACATATTAATAAGAAATTCAGATACAAAAGTTAAGTATCAGTTGATTTAAAGACTGTCACATGATTTTGTTAATAACAACTGATTTTGATTTAAAAGGTTTCTGTGCTTCTTTTCTTCCTGAATCTGTTGGGATAGCTGAAGTTCACAAGAGGTATAATAATTTCTAATATCGTCACGACTAGCATTTTTATCTGTCAGTCATCTAACTTATAGTCAAGTGACATGTAAACCAAGTCCCCAGAGCGGGGAGGTCTTTTATAAACCTAAATTATTTAGACACATGATACTCGTAAGTCAAGTCAAAACAGTAAAGTGTGTGTATTTGCTATACAAGTAGAAATTGTTCTTCATTTCCTAAAGTCACATGCCGAGTTAGCCAATTTATTCTAAAAGCAGTTGCCCTGGACCAGTTTCAGCATTGCTTCAGGCAAACACACTGTTATGGAAACAAATAAATCTTTTTAAGTTCTAATACTTTGTTGCAGTAAGAGAGACTGGAGGGGAAATGCAGCCTGTGTCAGTTCTCAAATGCCAGCAAAGAAGCTCGAGAAACGACACATCTTTGGAAGCAGAATGTAAGAGCTGCCAACCACTTCCGCTAACAATCCCCTCCTCGATCATACACATGGACTGTACCATCTCCTGAACCGTACGTTAAGCAGCAGTGTGCACATGCAAATAGAATCTTATTTCACAACGTAGAACTTGGCAGTTAAAAATAGAGGAGAAAGACTTGGGTTAGAAGGCATCTATGCAAATCATGAGCTTGATTAAAGCCACAGAAGACGCAAACACATCCTTTCAGTAGGTATTTTTGAAAGATATGGCAAAATTTAATGTTACTAACAAATCTCTAGTGAAATTTGGTTAGAACATTCCACAGAAACAGTTACTTGTGCAAACATATCTGTAGCATTCTGAATTACAGCAATTTCTGGGGCTTGGGGTTTTTTGTTGGGTTTTTATTTTGTTTTGTTTTTAAATCATGCATGATGTGAAAATACTCATCTTGAAAGTAAATTTATGAAAGAAACTTTACAACACTTCTACCTACAATACAACAACAACAACAACAACAAAAGACCACTATTACTTGAAAGGTTTTCCTTCACAACTTATTACGGGCTAATTTATGCACGAGTCTTCCTCTGCAAGCCTGGCAAAAATCTTCCTCTGTTTCTCTCTCAATCAAACACAACCTCTTCTACGTCTCATCACCTGCACTCATCTCCTTTCTTCCT
Organism: Fulmarus glacialis; assembly: GCF_000690835.1. NCBI lineage: Eukaryota > Metazoa > Chordata > Aves > Procellariiformes > Procellariidae > Fulmarus > Fulmarus glacialis. Next base: position 158,605 of record NW_009230095.1, read on the forward strand.
CAAGCTCCTACCACCACCACACCTTTGTGCTTACCGTAGTAGCAAACAGAACACCAGCTGATGCTATTTGCTTTCTGAAAGGCTATGGGCTGTACAGCTCATTTCTGCTCTTGGTTTCAGGGAGAGTAACAGAAGAAAGGACAAAACAGCCATGGGAGAGACCATATGCAAGAGTCTGTGGGAAGCACTAAAAATTACTCACCACCACTTGCACTATCCTCTTGGGCAGGAAGCAGAGCCACGGTATAGTTGCACTAGCAGCTCTAAGTAAGGCACAGTTATGAAATACTAGCGATCTCTTCCTAGATTGGGATTTTTTATTAGAATGCTTTGCAGGCAACTAGTTAGACAGGTTTGGTTTAGTTCTGCTGCTTCTTCTCACACATATTAAGAGCACTCAGTTGGTAACAAGTATTTTCAGGATTCACAGGTAAATCTAGTATTTAGGTTTACTTAGCTATTGAGAGATTGTAGCGAGGCATGAACACCTTCAACCGTTCTACCTTCCTCAAGACAATAAGTTTCATTAAGAAAAAAAATTATGAAAGTAAGGAGCAAAAACAGCTTTTCAGATACCATCATTGGTAAGAGATTTTGCTGCAGAGAAAGGTAATTGTTCAGGATCAAATATATTGCTTTCTGACTTGGGTCAATATCTCTGTGATTTAGCCTGTCACAGGATTACATTAGTAAACAGCAACTATAGCTGAAAACTCAAATTACTTACATTCAAGACAATGTCAAATAGAGGAAATAATGAGATGTAAATAGATAAATTATTATAGACTATCAAATATCTTACAAGCACATACTTGCATTGGTACATAACACTCCAGTTTCACATTCAAGGGAGTATAATCCTTGCCACATCAATGAGTTGCCTCTCTCTTAACAGTAAATGTAAGTGCAGTACACATGTACCCATCCCCTGTGACTTTACCGCCAACATTGTTCATTTGTAGCATTTAGTCAACTTGAGTGCAAGTTTTGTTTCCTGACACACTCGTACTATACAACTTCAGTAATTTAAGTTCTGCAGAATAACAATATGGGGAGAACAGCACACAAAGTATTGCAATACGAATATTGATTTAAGAGAATAAGGAGATTACCTTTGCCTCTTCTACACTTAAAGTTTTCTACCACCGCAGTGATCTCAGTCATAACTGTGACCAGATGCAACCTCTGAACAACATAACGATATTAGCAGAAACCCCAACAACAGCAGGTGACCCCAGGAGAAAGCCTGTTTTTCCAATAGAGCCATGCCTCACAGAACGCTATTCTTTCTCTCTTAATATTTTTCCACTTCTGCTTCAAACAAATAAGATTCGTCAAATAAAAAAACTAAAACAAACAAAAGGTTACATAGCCAGGACCACAGCCAGCATTCCTAGGTTAGATTACACACTTGCCTTGGCTGTATGCTTCCCCTTCCTTTCTCTTCCCATGTCCTTCCCCTAACCTTCACTCGACTCTTGTGTGGACTTGGATGCTGTAAGCACTTCAGATCCGTGTTAAGAACTTTACATTAATGCTTCTGCACACCAATATCAGCCCAAGGAGGAAAACAGACTCCTCTTCAGTTACAAGCTTACAGTACTCAAAAATGGGCCTTTACAGTGATGTTTTTGGACTTGCATCACTGTTGCCCAATTTCCAAAAGAGAATTCCATATTTGGCAGCTAAGGTGAAGCCTGTTTTACACCAATTCTCTTGTTTGAAAGTTACAGATATATTAACAACAAAGGTAATCTGACAAGTTACAAATAGTGACTTTCTTTTTTTAAAAAAGTGTATTACTATATTAGCATATAAATCTACATGCTTCATTCAGCTGATACATTGTACAGTACAGGGCAGTGCCAAACCTTTTATAATTGCCAAAGGATAATACGGCAGGAGGGTCTGCAGAAGCAGCGCCTGCTACTGAGCAGGCAGCGAGCCTGGGAGCTGCCCAGGGTACAACTCCCAGCCCTGCTGCTGCCATCGTCTTGGAAGCTGATCACTCTGTATTTCTGTCATTCCCTCCGTAACAAGATTAAAAAGCATGTACCTGCTTTTTAAAAGGTGTTTTGAAACACGCAGATTAAAAAATATTACCTACATAGTTACTTGGAAAGAAAAAAAAAAAGCTGTTTGTAGTTTTATTTTAATAACCTTTGTTGCCCAAACCCAGTAGTCAGTAAAAGAAAAATAACAGCCATACCGTCAAAGAAAGCAGCCAGCTCAATTGTTTAAAGCAGAAGCAGCAATAACTAGAAAGGTTTTATTCACATGAAGATTTCAGCTTTTCAAGTGTTACACCTGCTGTTGCTGCTACAGAACGAAGAACAGAGTGGCCTATTTTCTACTTGACTTGTGCATCCCATTATTCCTTGCGTGCTCCTGACTAACCAACAGCAGTTATCTTTTCAGCTTGCTGACTCGCCCAAACATCCTCCTGCAGGTGAGCTGACATCCTGGTCAAGGAACAGAAATACTTTGTAGCGGCCTGGACTGATAGACTGATCTTTCCCAAAGAGTAAACGGAAATAATTCAGGCATATACAACAAACAGAATTTCTAACCCTCGCTTCATCCTAAAAATTGCCTCCCATGTGATAAGGGGATAGATGAAACGAAACAACTAAGCACAACATCGTGGCGTAAACTGTGATCAAAGAAGCGGCAAGGATCGTAACCAGGACAGGTAAGGCATGAAACTAAATCACACTTTCCTAACCATGACTGGAAAAATTCCATTCTTTGTTTTACTAGACAAATGTGAACAAGTGTCCAAAAAATGTTAGCGAAAGTCAACATGATGTTTTGAGGTAGTACACACACACAAAAATCGTAACAGACTTTCCAGCTACATAGAGAGCTAAAAACTTAACATTGACAACTGAATTGCAATCATGAGGCTTATATCTCTATTTGCCCCCTCAGAGCCACTGGTCCAGTTTTTGTGTACACTGAAATAAACATACAGCTTATATAAGGACACCTATTTTCCAGCCCTTCTGGACTACAAAGATATTAATGAAAGTTTTGTAAACCCAGGTGCCTAATTTAGCTAAATGCATAACGCAGGTATTAACGCTAGACCTTATCAGAGCACACAAACACTGCTGAAGTAAACGGAAGCTGCGAGTGCTCAACATCTTTAAAAACATGCTCATGCAGTGCATGCAAGTGTCACACCGACATTGTTCAAACCTGACTGCCTATTTAAAACAAAACAAAACAAACAAAAAAAAATCTTAACTTCCACAGAAATCAATCAGCTCACTAGAAACATGCCCAAATGATATTCCACTCTAGGCTGAAAAAGCCAAACTAAGCTGTTACTTTGTTGAAAAACTGCTTTTATGCCCAAGACATTCACGGAGATCTAAGCAATGCAACCACTTTTTTTACAAGCATTTTATCGAAGAGCTTGCCAAGCTCCGTATAAACACATTTTACTATTTCATAAAGTTTATATGCCAAGTTTTTGAAACATGAAGTGACAGGCTCTCAGTGGAATTTCTGCAGAGCTACAAGGTTCTTATTGCCCTCAGCCTCCTGAAACTGTAAATTGACTATAAGAAGCAAGCAGACAGAATTTTTTTCTTTTATACAGGAA
>NW_009230095.1:162245-164018 GCF_000690835.1 Fulmarus glacialis
GCAAATTTGAAATACTGAACCAGCCTCTATGATCAGCCAAAGAAGAATTCCTTTACACAAGGCTCAAAAACCCCCAGTGATCAGCACACTATAAATATGCATCACCGCTGGGTTTCTGTTGCCAGCACTGGAAAATTTCCCTCCATCATTAAGGACCTTAAAGTTAAGAACGAATGCTAAATATCCTCCACCCCGCAGAGATATTTTAGCTAGATATTTTCATAAGGAAATCACCTTATCTTAATGATTTGGGTTGTTTTCTAATTTTTCTCTAACTTGTTCACATCTTACTTTCATCCAAGATCTTAAAGTTACACGAAAGCAACTGAGAGAGTGAACTCACCAATACCATAAAACGGAAAACTAAAAAAAAGGGAGAATAACCCAGTTTCCAAGCTTCATGAAGTAACACCTCTGAGTATATAGCACCGTTGCATTTGTGCCATATTATATTGCATTTCGATCTATCTAACTGCCTACTGAAACTTTGCACTTCCTTTTACCAGTTAGTTTTCTTACAGCTCAAGGTCTCCCTTTGATTATTCCCAGCTCTGACACATTAGCTATCTTTTTATCATGTTTACTTTTGCTTTACTACCCATCTGCCTTCATAATACTATTATTATTGTAGGGATTTTGAAGACACATCCTTTATGGTGCTTTGTAGTATCAATGTAATTCTTGCAACGGCTTTCCATTGCCAATGACGGAAATGAAACAGATAAGTTAGAAACAGACATCAAATTTCTTTTTTTTTTTTTCATAAAATGGTAAACTCAAAGCTCTGCCTTTATGCTGTTCTTACAAGCAGTAATTTTGGATTACTATACCAAAGAACAGCAAAAAACATTTAACCAGCATTTGGGGTGTTCTTACTACCACTTCCTCTGATATATAATATAAATAAATTAAAACTTAAAAAAAAAAGAAAACATGACTACTAAACCCACAAATACTAGAAGAGCTCAGTGGCATCTGTAATACCCAGAAAGACTTTAATTTCCTTCTCAAGTTAGCTGTGCGCTACTATTCTTAAGGTTGCAGAGCAAGCTAGTCAGAATCAGAGCTCATTTCCCATTTAATCCTCCACCTGAATTAGTGTGCTACCTTTCAGTTTTTAATCAGTTTGATACTACATCCTCTTAACTCACAGTTTAAATTTTCAAGACACACATGAATGCAGTTTACTCTTACAGAAAAATCCCTGGACTCCTCTATTAATCTAAAGCAGCAGTGTTCCATTAACCACTTCCAGAACTTTATTTAAAAAATTGCCATTTTTCCATATTCAGTCTTTTCTTTTTCAAAGTTTCAGTTGTCTATAATGGAAGGCTATTACTCTTTGGCTTTCTGTTAGACAGGTATCACCTCCGATTTGTAAGTATATTTTATCAAACTTTACAGTATGCTTAGAACACTTCTATAAATGCAGTCTGTGTGCAGTATTCACGCGCCACAGTGAAAAAGTGCTTAATGGCTCTTCTGAAAGAAAAGGGTTGTATTCGGAACCTGCACCTGCACGAGAGCCTTACTCGGGCCTCAGGACAGCTCCTCTTCAACAACTGCATGCCAGTCAAGCAATCCCAAATTGCAATCTGAGTTCCCCATTGCTCTCTTAACCACAGAACAGTGAAAATGGCATCCAGGGGACACCTATCCCATGGTGCCAGCTGACTTTTCCCCAGGGAAAAGAAGGAAGCCCTGCTTAGCCAACACAGGTGGGCTTAATGGCTACATGACCTCTCTGGAACCAGCCAGCAGCCAGGTACGTGA
>NW_009230096.1:0-15195 GCF_000690835.1 Fulmarus glacialis
CTATCCCAGCCAAAACCAGGACACCTACACACACACACCCACGTACACGTGAACACTTTAAAAAGGTTTTCTAAGGTCATAAATATACAGGCTTTCTGTTGGAAGGTCAATAACTGATAGCTGAACTTTCTAGAGGTTAAAAAAAATTTTCCACCCAAAATTCAAATTAAAACTTGAAACAGAAGGTCAATGACTACAAACCAACAATCGCAGAGAACTAAGTCTTTATTCCTGATCTATTCTTGGCAGAAGAAAGGAGTAAACCAATACATTCATATTATGTGCCTTTTTTTATCCACGTCCCCTGCTGAGTAAATGATAGTTAAGCACACTTGCATATAGTGTCTGAAAACAAAATGGGCATTTTTTGCTGGTTAATTTGAAGTGTAGGTGTCTGATTAATTTTAATGCAGTTATTCCCTAAGAAACTAGTTTATTAGGAGAAGCTGTAAATGCTGCTCTTCTTCACTAGATGTTGTCTTTTATACATTTTCAGATATTTTTCTTGAGCTCTGTTGCTGTTTTTTCAGAAAAGGAATAAAGAACTCTTTATCGCCAAATCTATGTACTTTGGGGTCTGTACCTCAGAGGTACTTCATGAACTTAATTAAAAAAAAATTTATAGAGTTGAAGCCAGGAAAAAATAGAGAAGCAAAGTATTGATAATAAATTACACTGAAAAGGACATAAATCATTTTTATCTCTCTGCCTATATTTAATATTTTTATGTTTCTCCACAAAGGCTGTGTGTACTTCTTTGTGGAAGGGGCCTTATAGCTGTAATTCTGAGCAGTGGCTGAGAATATTCAGTTTCTTTCTTGTGTAGCAAGAGAACAGCCATTCTGCCTTAGTTAAAATCTAAATGTCAGTGATCATGACTGATCCTGCCCAGATTTTCTGTCATCCTTGCTAAGAACAGAGGGGTCAGCGTTTGGCACCTGAATTAGCAGATATGGCCAGCAATACTTTGCGAGGATGTCAGGCACTCTTTAGCCGATTGTTCTTGTTGCTCTGTAAGGGCTGCGAGCAGGAAGGTAAAGGGAGCTCAAGCAGCTGTGGAATTCACAGATTCCAGCCACAAGTTTCATAACATCCCAAGATTTTATCCCCCCATGACCACTTTGACCTTCTTTTTTTTTGACTTTTTTCCCCCTTCTAAAGAACTAGAGATATTCTTTGACTGTTCTTCTAAAAACCCAAGACGCTTCTTTGCCTGCTCTTCCAAGGGGAGGGCTCTTTTACACTGTATTCATCTCTAAGCTGGGACTGCCAATTATAGCTCCACCTGAGCTCAGGAATAAAAGATGTCAGACTGCAGCCTTTGTCCTTTTTTGACTACTTTATACCGCTATTACACTGATTGCTCTTTGTTTCCCTGCAAATGGGGTCTTACAATTGCAGTCCACCTCCTTCCCTCCCTCTACCAGACTACCTACTCCTTGTTCCAAGCTTTTATTCTTCCCTTTTCTTCCTTATTTTTTTCTTTTTTTTTTCCCACTATTACAATTAATTTTTGGTAGATGTTGAGTTTTGATAAGATTCACTCACCTAGCTCTGAACCACTTCTGTATTAGATTTTAAACCACACTTAGAGACAAGCAAAAGTAAGCCAGCAGTGAGATCGACACGGATGTTGTCTTTATCCGGGAATAATTCAGCATCCTGCATTTCACTTACACTTTGTGATTATGACTGCTTTTAATATGATTTTTCTGTTCAGTTTAGAGACATGATGTGGATTCTTCTGAATTAGAAGTGGATCTCTGGCCCTTTGTGGTCTGTTCACATCTGCCCAGAGAGCAGAGCAGGAAAGCTGCAGCCAACAATGTCAATACAACCCTATAAAGATTAATAGGGTACCTGAAAAGCAACAAGGACTTTGAGTGATTTCAAGGATTCCAAAGACTCAAGAAATCAATTTCAGTGAAAATGTCCTTGCTAATTTAGTACCTGCTAGTATTTGACACCTCTGTACTCCAGTAAGAACACTGAGCAATATAAGGATGAGATTTCTGTGCATGCCTTTTGCAATCAGAATTGCAAATGAAAATTAATGCTAGCTAAATCCATATGGACAGAAAGATAAAGAATACCCTTCTAATACCTATCTGTTCAAAACAAAAGTTAGCTCTATTATTATCTTCACATCTAGTGAAAAGAAATAAATCAGTAACAGAAAATAAATTACGGACACTGGCTAAATAAGAGTGGAATATTGTCTAAACTATTAAATCTTGCATATCCTATCGGAACTGCTGCAGCATTGCCTTAGCACTGAAGAACCATGTAAGGCTGCTGGGGAAAAAAAGCCCACAACTACTCCTGACATGAGGCAATTTGGATACCAGTAGGCTTGATCTTGTCATTGTTTCATTGCACATTAACAAAGACACCAGATCATGCTAGATGCTCAAAATAGGATAAAAGCAATCCATGAAATAAAATCTCTCCTCTGATGATGTCGTAGGTATTAAAATTCTGTTTATAGTGAAGATATTTATATGTCCTAATTACATACTGGAACTAACTATTGTCAGTTCTGCCATGCTGAAAGAGCCTTAATGATGACATTATAGTTTGAATAGAATTTTTAAGCAGATCTAATGTAAAAAGAGATGTAATTAATCAAATTTTAAGTTTACTTGATCTAGGAATAGAGGTATGCTATATCTTTCCCTGATACTATTGCAGTCTTTGTGATGAAAATAAGGTCTAGGGTTATGAACTTTCAAAAACAAAATAGGAAAGAAAACTACGGACATCTTAAAGGGCTGCAGAAGGGACAAAATACCTAATAAGGGACACATTTCTTCTTTCAATATTTACAAAATATCTTATACACCTATTATTTTTTCTAGGAAACATTTATATTTCATCAACACTAATAAGGTCATTACCCAGATCCCTTTTCTAGTGTGTCATATAATTTGCAAATACGGGAATAACAGGGAAGCAAGCAGATGAAGAGGGTTAAAGGGAGAGTGATCCAATATACACTATTGGATATCAGACGGTACAAACCAGATGTCTAAGGATTTTTTTGTGAACCAGTAGCAGTATTCACACTGCGTTATTTCATTGCAAAGATGCTGGAAAAAAAAAGTTATCATACTGGTCTTCTCTTTTTTCTCCTTCAGCTTAGTTAATAAAAAAGACATGTATTTCACAGAGCTTCAGAGAAATCTGATAAACTTTGCATAGATTGCATATACACACACTTTGTGTGTAAGTACCTATATTGTCCGTATGCAGACACACACACATACATACTACAGAATACGCGTACAGATGTATGTATAAAGATATATGTACAGACACACATGACCAGCAACACACACCATTTCGCTATGTATCAAAGTACATCGCTGTGCAAGGAAAGAGAAAACTTTTGACCTTCAAAGCATAGCAAACATTGTGATCCTGAGCTGTATGTCTAAGTAAATGTTTTATGTTTTAAGGTTAGCTATGTATAGTTCAAGTTAAATTTTTAGGATTTATATGTTTGAAGCCTGCCTACCGTACAGCCTTCTCAGTGTGTCTAGCCTTATGTGAGTAATGCAGGTTAATCACCAAAGCATGTGGCAGTGTGAGGACAAGGCAGAGCAGCGAGCAAACCCCAGGTCCCATCTCTCATCACTGCTGGCTGTGCTGTTCACTTGTATGCATTGCCTGGCTTGGCACCGTGGCAAGCTGCACCCCCATTTAAGTAAAATGTGTCTAATGAGCGAGCCTCACAGATCTATTTTATATTTTGCCAGGTTCACAGGCCTCATCTGCACTGATGAAAGCTAGTGAAAAACTTGTTAAAGGCAAGAGAAAAAGAGAAGCAGGGCAGTCAGAATTAATATCTACTGTGGCAATATGAATGGTGCCGGAAGCTGCCTTTAAAATACAATTTCAAGCTAAAATTCAGAAAGGAAACTCTCAAACAAATATAACAAAAGCACAGGGAGGTCGTGCGGCTCCCACTCATCTGTGCTATTCAAATAACCATCTCATCAAAATGATGTTATTGCCAGAAAAGTGGCAGTTCTGACAAAAACATCTGCTTCCTATGAGTCGTCTGAGTAACATCCACGGAGCATACCAAGAAAACATATTTGAAGCACAGGTGTGGGAGTTAAAATCTCTGTGTTCATTACTGGATTTGCCACAGTGCTCATGCTGGACCTTGAGCACGTCGCTAAATATTGCTAAGCTAGTGTCTCTTCATCAGCTAAACAAACACACCAAAAGGTGGTGGGGTTAAAACAGAGTTGATCCCACTGAAGGCATCAGGAGTCTGTTCTGGATTAGAAGTATCAACACACCTTCTGCCAGTTAATTTATGGGCATTAATGCTCATGATGTATTTTGCAGTCCTTAGATAAATAGCGAGATATGGAAAAAGGGCCACTCAAAGACCACGTTTTACTGTGCTTTGTGCTGATGACTCATTATTTTTCTGGGAAAGAAGGTCACTGCCTCTTGAATCATCAACAAAATGGCAGTAAATTCTAATTTCAGACTGTGTGCAGGGCCTGAGGGGAGGAAGGCGAACAAGGAGAGAGAGCATTTTGCAGATGATTCCTGAGAATTTTAGCCATCAGATTTTTTCCACATTTTTATTGAGCCCAGGCAAAAGGAGAACTTGTTCTGTCTGTGAAAAAGGCCAAAGACATAGCCCTTGTACCTTGTCAACTCAAATTTATTGGAAGAGCTCTTCTAGAGGCCATAAACTTCTCCTCAGCAAACCCTAGCTTCAGCTTTTCTGTCCAGGTGCCCATGTGGTTCCTGTAGCCTCATATTACTTACTGTTGCTGCTACCTTGCTTGGTCTGGGGTATGAGAGGGTGGAAAGACCAACTCTCCATGAGGGAATCATGCTGGGCACTACAGCTCTGCCAACAGAAGAGGCTGTGAAAATTAACTGAGACTGAGGTCTGACATCTTGGACATCACTTTCTGTAGATAAGCTATCTATAAAAAAAAAGAGACCATGTACAATAGGTCATATCGTCGGCCTTGAAAAATTGGCTTTTTCTATGACTCCATTTCCTTTTATTTCTCCATTTTACTGGAATTATTGACCATCAGAGATCACTTCGGAAACTATGAAATACAGCAAGAAAAGTAATTGCATCAAACCTGAAGTCCTGTTCTTGTTAAAAAGAATATATTATGGCTGATATTATTGATAAATATACATATAACATCAAAGTTATTATTCCATAATCCTGAAAATGACCAAAGTTTAAGTGCCCTGGACCAAAATATCAAGTATGTTGAGGTATAGTTATCTGTAGGTTGACGTGAGTTCAGGAACCTGTATTTCTCACATCTGGAAACTCTCTTAAAACAAAATGTGTATATGTCATCATTAGCAAAGAAGTCCCTGCCTTGTCAGTGTCTTATTTTGTTTTAAAAGATCAATAGTCCACATATTCATTTTTTACAAAAAGCTTTCTCATCTGCCGGTTTCAGGTTCCCTAAACTAAGTTCTTTACATACCCACAGCAAGGATTGGGTTCTCCAAAAACCAGATAGCTTCTTCTGAGGAAGGAGTTGTCATTAGCATTCCCTGAGTTCATGCTTTGTTTCTAGGCTTCGAGCCTTAGCAGTCAAACTAGTCTTTTAAGTCCGAAAGATTCACAACACTGAACCAGAATCTGACCTAACGATTCCCCCTCAAGTATTTGCTAAGCAGTGGCCAAGCTTAATACACTCTTCTCTTTTCTGTGTATTTTTGCAGGCAGATGCCTCTGGAATTAGACCAACACAGTCATCCAGAAAACAAACTAATGTCAGGCCAGCATAAATTATGAGACAGCAGCTCCAGATTTGTTAGGAAGGGCAGTTACACAAAAAAAAGTTTAAGTTTGCTTTTTTTGGTCTGTTTTGGATTTAGAGGGTAGGTTACTAATTTCACTTCACCCCCTGCTCAGCAACTCTGAAAACAAAATATGTCATAAAATGGCATACTTAGCCTCAACATTGTTTAATTGTAAACTGAACATAAGTGGCCCATTCATCATGTTTCGAAGGCACTCACCGCTCTCCCTTACCCCACCTAACAGTGCTCCTCAGGGCAGAGACCAGACCACTGTGAAAGGCAAGAGTGGGAAACACACACCGTGGAGATGGAGCCCTGGGGAAATGAGATGACAGACTGCACAGCACGACTGCAACAACGCGTGCCAGAACAGGAAGGTGGAGTCGCATGTTGAGCCCGCAGCTTCTTACCCGTCTTGTGTAAATCAGGACAGTGCTGAAAACTCTGGCTGATCTAAGTCATTTTCTCTTTCTCTTTAATGCTTTCTGATTGGATTTTGCATGCAAATTGTGTCCTGCTCTGAGCTAAGATTTTTAATAGCAATAGCAACAGCTCAAAAGTTTATAACTTTGCACACAAAGTCTGCTAAGTTAAAGGCCAAACTTTTTCAAAATTCAGTCCAAAATGTCTAAATCAATAGATTTACACAAAAGCTGTCTGTTTTTCCCATGCTGGTAAAGTTCAAATGTAACAATTTCATGAGGTATGTATGAAGGTGCTTTCCACTAGTTTATCTTCTACAATATGGAAATAAGAATTAGCTTAATTCCTGTCCAGTATAGTAAGTATAAACTGTTCAATTTAAAGCAGGATTGGGGAACTCCTGACTAGAGCTTGATTAGACCAATAATACTCTTGGCTTGTAATCGGACTGAAAAAGCAGACCAACTAGAGAGGAGGTATGATTTTGCTTTCTAGGAGGACAGGAAGTTGCACCAACTTGCTTGCATCATCACCTGGGATGGGACACCATCAAAAGAGCAGGAAAGCAGCACTCCGGAACCTGGCTGCCAGGCCGTGTCAGATCAGGTCTGCGTGCTTATGGAAGAAGCAGAAAACAACTATTGTACATCTCTGTGCCACAATGGTGTCTTCAACATCAACAACATGATGGTTTGCTTCAAATCCAGTACCGAAAGGGATTTTTCTAAGTTTTTAAGAGTTTAGGGGTTTTGTATAAAGGCTGACTAGGGAGAAGACATTTAATTTACATCTGTGTTAAATCAACAAGGAAAAGGTCCAGTCTGGTAGAATGAAAGCCTGGGGGGAGGGGGTGGGAGGACGTCATGGTTTGCATGTCTAAGGGTAAAGTGAGGGTATGGAGGGGCATTTGGGGGATTGAACTTTATTCCGGATGTTTGGAGAGAACCAAATCTTGTGCTGTCTTGTCCATACTGCTTTTTGGGAATGATATAGCCATGCCCTGAACCATGCCTGATTGTTCTGTTGGAAAGTGCTGTCTGGCAAGAGCCAAAACTTAGAAAGTGAACATGCTGACTGTTGAGCATATAGACAATCAGTAGCCATGCTTGAGCTCATTCTCTGGTTTGGTTTTACGTAACATTATGATTTATAATTTATAATATTACATAACACACAGCCCACAGTAATTATCATTACTTCTAGAGATTTCCCTTCCAACTATAAAAGGGCAGAATGCATGCAGGTCACTGCTACTGTGCTTTGTTTCTTCCATAGTCTGGCAATTATCTAATACTAAATATTATGTAGATGTAATAGTAAGCCAAGAAAACCTAGGGATAGCACAATATTCCTAAGAAATGCTATGAATTTTCCATTCTCTTATGGGTTTTTGCCTATGTGGAGAAGGGTTCCTATTGAATAGGGTTCCTATTTCAGTATGAGTTTTCTCTGAGTAAAGATTCTGTTCAAATCAAGGGTTGGTGCTGCTCCACTGGTGTTTCCTATGCAGATCTGACAAAAGCGTAAGGGAATGAGGAGCTAGCATTAGTACAAAACTTGAGTGGGCAGCATATACTCCTGATGCCACGCAGCAGGATTTGACTCGCAGGAACCTCACTCCTCGCTCCTCTCAAACAACCTCAGCTAAGGTTTCGGAAGTTGCGTGTGTGAACATGTGTGTGTGTGCATGTGCGTGTGAGCCTCTGCTGACTTATTCTCAAATAATCGGTCAGAATCAGATGCTGGAAAAGTATTTAAAATTATTTTCATCTAAGGAAAGAGATGAGGAATGTTTATAGCTGTCCTTTTCTTGGATACCATTCAAAATGCTACCCCTAAATTTCTATCGGGTAACACATTCCTTTTATGAACTGAAACCAAAGTGGGTCATTTGGCTTGTAAGAGACATCATTATTTTGAATTGTGTGCTAATTAGTTCACTTCCACTGATTATCATTAATACCTGTGGCTGTATGATTCGCATAGGCCAATAATATGCACATAAACCTGAGAGAATGCAGATAAAAAACTCGGAGTGACTTAAAAAAGATTAAACACAAGCTGCAAATACAGAAACATAAGAGACCTGAAATGAAAAAACCACATACTAAACATCAAATTTAAATCTGCTTTACAGAAGGATTAAACGCTCACTGTGGACTGTGGGAGAATCCATTTCTAATGGTGAATTTATATCAGTCCACAGGGAACCCTATCAAGGCACAGCTGACTAATGACTATCATTTTCACTTGATTTCATTAGTATTTAAGTTATAGCATGAAGTACATTCCCTTCGGTGCACTGAAAGTTAGTGATTTACATACATTCGCTGTGACGCTTTTGCTTTGGCTAATATAAAAATGATTTGCTAGTTGAGAGTGTATTCTTTCTTATGCCTACCTAAGTCCACCTGTTCAAAAATAAATGTTAACTTTTCATATGATTAGTCACAACACATTGTAGAGGCATGTTATAATAAAATTAAAATGATGCTGTCAGCCTAAAATTCTTCTTTCTTTCTGAATATGATGTAACACACTTTGTCAGGCAGCCTCTAGTTGTTTGTAACCAGATTTTTCTGTATGATGTGTGCATGCAATACGTCTTTTTCCTCTATGGTGTCCAAATCCACAGTTACAGCAAAATATCATAGACAAGCTTCAATTTATAGACAACTGATCGTGTTGTGACAATGTCTGTAAAAGAAATTCTGAACATTTGGTCAAGATGGGTAGCTTTTTGAAAAGGGCGAGAAGAACATGCTGAAAGTATGGCCACCTGGTGCCACTTGCTGGCACCTTCCTCCTGGATTCCCCATCCAATTAAAAATAAAACCACTCACCCTCACCTCCAGTTTTCCCTCCCTATTCTCTTGCCTCCCATCACTGCCCACTCAGACAATACAGCCTACCAAACTAGCTGCTCCTCATGCACTTCTTCAGGCTTTTCCACCTTTGTAGCTTTACTCATACCCCTCTCTTTTCCACGTTGCTCTTCATCTCCAGCTGCATTTTCAACTTCTTCCCATAAAGTGTCTGACACATAAAACAGGTACAAGCAGACCACATCTGTATTTTACAGAGAACTCCATTCACACCAACTTTCTTCACACCTTTCTTTCCTCCTGAGCCTTTCTGTCCAGACCATGTACAGATACAGCACACAGACACTGTTAAGTAAATAATACTCTCTACTAATGTTAATAGCAAAGCCCAAATCCACTGTATACATGACACTAACCTAATTATACACTTTATATTATACTCTTTTTTATTTCTTTTAATGGGGCTATAGGAAAGCTTGCAATACTATGCTTAGGTAAGGAGGCATATCAGTAAAACATCAGGTCTATATGCATAAAAACTTCAGGAAACCCTGAACCTATAGTTATGTTCAGAGGCACAAAGGGATCAAATCAAAAGTAGAGTTTAAAAAGGAGGCTCTTAACCGCATTCTAAGACAGTTCAGCAAATGAACAGAAACTGTCCTCAAAGGTTGTGTGGAGAGGGAATGAGGGGGTAACACACTGTGTGTGCCATTTATAATCACTTGCTGTAAATCCTGGCCACACAGAAAAGGTCCATGTAAAACACTTCTGATTTGTGCTATTGGCATCAATTACATGTGTCAGCCAGACATCCCCATCAAAACTGGAATATTGTAAATAGACACTGAGAGGTGAGCCCATGTGCCAGACATGTGACAGGCTAAATAGACAGGGTGGAAAAGGGAAGCAGAGGAAGGCTTGCTATTCCTGTGTTGTACCTGGGGTACTGAAGTACAGAAACCTTAAACAACTTGTTCAAATGTAAGACAGAAGCAAGCTGCAAACTCAGATCTCCTGCTTCATAGCTTTTGCCTCAGTCCACCAGATTTTTCCAGTCTTCTTTGTTTTCCTCCTATGTTTTGATTTTGTGTTTCTTTTGATTAGTGGAAATACTCAAGGTTCAATTATCCCAGTAATGGAGCATGCATGACTCAAGAGCATGTAGGATGAAAGTTTTACTTGATTTTTTTTGGATGAATGCATCTAGTTGAAATGGGCCTTTTTCCAGATCAGCTGCTGCTCCTCTCCACTCTATATAACATTCCTCTGCTTCGATGCTCTTGACAGAAGATTGCTGCTTCAGCAAAAAGCTTTGAAGGTGAAAATGTTTCTTCCAAGAAACTGGAGATCTAATCCCGAAATGGGGAGCCCCTGTGACTGAGCTTCTCTCTCTGCCAGTAGAGTCAGAACTTCCAATTAACCCTTCCGAGCTTTTATAAACCATGATACAGATTTACCTTGGTTTAGGTACTGGATAGATCATAAGCAAAAGGTCAAAAACAGGTTTCCAACACTAGAAAGACAAAAAGTTAGTGAAAACTTCCAGTGTACAGAAAGCATAAATACACTTCAGAGAAATCATGCTAGGCATCCCAAAGATCACGAAGAAAGCATTGTTTTATCCATTTGATGTTGGCTTCTGAGAATACTGGGAGTCCAGCAGTTCCTTGTTTACTTAAACACTCAAATCTCATTATAATATTTCAGTAGAAGGTCTTTAATTTCTAAATCCCAGCACACACATGCCCTAGCCTTTACTGTGCTTCAGAGTTCAGCTGAGACAGTAGTTCTGTCTCATGCTTCTGTCTGCTAGCAAATGCCCTTTAGCAAATGATACTGCTTTCAAACACTGCATTTCCCTTTGAATTATTTGC
This sequence comes from Fulmarus glacialis, assembly GCF_000690835.1. Lineage (NCBI taxonomy): Eukaryota > Metazoa > Chordata > Aves > Procellariiformes > Procellariidae > Fulmarus > Fulmarus glacialis. Next base: position 10,937 of record NW_009230096.1, read on the forward strand.
AATACCACTGAGTGGTCTGCAGTTTGTTCTCCACCCCAGCAATTCAGTTTCAAAAATAAACTGCAATATTTTAGATTAAAAAGGAAGTCTCTGAAAATAAAGACTGCCAGTATGTCATGCATGCTAAATCATTTTGAAAATTCTAACCTCAAACAAAATGTACTATTAGTTAAGCACAAAGAAATTCATTATTTCAGCCCACTGTTATTTTGCCAGCCCTTCAAGTTAGATTTAAATGAACTCAAATCAAAGGAAAAAGAAAATAGTTTTAGTGACTCTGCTCACAGTGACTGTTGACTGCTCTTTGAATTTCAACTCCGTCTCTTAATAAGAGAATTTGTGAGCAAGATATAAACTATCCATGAGGGGGAAAAATGTAAGCAAAGTGGACAACTAGAAGGACTTTATGAAAATGTAGCTGAACGTTAACTGAAAGTATTTCTCTTCTTTCAATATCCATGATTAGCTGAAACCTTTATATCTCTATTACATTTAATCATTTCACTTTCTGCCTGTATGAAAGATCAGATTCAGGTTAAAACGTGAGATAGAAAATATTTTCCCCATTATCTGCCAATCAGTGCATTATTGAAAGAGGCAAGGTGTGTGAATAAGCACTGCCTGAAAGCACTGCCACTAGGGAGGATGACAAACTAGAAAACAGAAAGGGTTTTTACAACTCAGAAGTCAAAACAGAGATTGAGTTTCTCCAGTGCCTGGTTTTGTTTAGTTTGTTTTGGTTTTCCATGCAGAATCACAGGAAGAATTTCATTCATTTGTAAAGCGTGTTGAACAGCACAGCATGCTCTAAATGGTTGAAAATGCTACCTATTTGTTTAAACTGTGATTAACACTCTGCAGAACTCGGGCTATCCAAATCTTGATGATTAATTGAACCTCATTTAATTTGCCTATTGTATTTGCAATAAACCAGACTCTAAAATCTTACAGTAAAGTACTTAATCATGATTAACAGTATCTCAGCAAGTCCGTGGTTGTTGGTAAGGTGATCCTGTAGCTAAAAGCCTGTAGCTCCTCTAGGCCAGGCTCAGTGAGGAAAGTACACCTTGCTGAGAAAGTTCAGGAAATTTAGCAGAATATGATTTCAAGCCAGTGAAAGGCTTGTTTCTCCATGAGATCTGGAGTAGGCTTTTCTACTGGCATGATGTGTAGACTGATTATGTTGGATTCCCTGGGATTCATTTGGGTGGACCTCCCTGAAACCAGATGTATCTTTTGAATATTCTGCTATTCTCCACTGCTTATAAACAAAGACAGAGTAAAGATTAATAGTTATTATTTTTTTATTCCATAATTAGGTCAATAAAATACTGCTCTCTCTACACCTTTAGACGCAGGAGTTTTACATGTTGTAATTTATCAGAAGTTGTCAATCCTGAGAAACATGTTAAGCTTTGGCTTACATCTTCTGAAACCCTGGAACTCATGGCAGGTGCTGCTTTATACTAGCTCGCCGCTCAAATTCATAGCGAAACAGGCTATGGTAGGGCAGCTTAGAGTCAACCGTTCAATAAGAGTTTCACCACTGTCGATGGGAAAGTGTCGTGCAGTTATTTGGAGTTTTGGGCTGGAATTTTCTTGGTGGAAGCCCCTGAGCAAACTCTTATCCTTGGTCCATCCGTGGACACCGTTCCTGTCAGCTTAAAACAGAGAAGTCATAGTTTGAAACATTTGATATTTGAAAACCATGGCAGGCTTAACCTTAACTGAGAGGGACTTACTAACAGGTAAAGTACCCCTTTTGTTTGCTCAAAGAGGGGTACCACCTCCTTAGAGATAGCCATTTGCTATCCTCAGATAAAAACACTTTCAAATATTCTGGTGAGTTGCCACAGACAGTGTTCATGCGAATGACATCCATGGACCTTCGGCTGCTGTGACAATGCCACAAAGTATACAAAATCAAGCAGTGCTTTATTCTACCAGACAGTAATAAGCATGTAATTATATTGTAACTAAAAAGTAATTATTCACTGGCAACTACTGAAGATGTCTTTAATGGTAATTCTGAGTGTGACTACCCTGTAATTTGTAGACAGAAATAAATGTGCAATTACCCTGTTAGTAACACAGTAATTACCAAATACATCCAAACATCTTTCTGTTTTCTGACATGGAGTTACTGACACCTGCAAAGCATAAATTACATAGCAACTACATATGCAGCTGCCAGGTGATGTACAGTAGAATGAAAAGATGGCAGATATCATTTCAGAATTAGGGTCTGATTCATTAGCATAAAACTGGTGTAACAGATTAGTGATCAGTACTCAAATCTGAAATAAGACCAAGCCACTGAAATCCACAGAGTCATAATGGCTTAAAAGATCTAGAAACATTTTGTGAATCAAACCCAAGTCTTTGTGTAGAATGATGGATACAATAAAATATTTTGTCACAAGTCTGGAATTAGGAGCTTATTCCTTTCACGTGAACTGATCCTACCCTATTCAAAAGAGAGAGGTTCTGCTGTTCCTATCACAGGTTCCTATCACAGATCATTCGTGAGCAACGGAACCTTGCTGTACACGGAGCCTCGTATGTCAGCTTCCCACTTCCCTCTTATGTCATTGCTCCGGTGACATTTCCAAATAATGGTTGGACAGAAGGTGGGCCCCGAGCAGAGGAACTTACCAGGTGAGTGGGAAAGCAGAAGCAAAAGCCCCAAGGCAAGAAGTGCCATAAATATTTCATAGAAAACATTGAATACATTATTTTGAAGCAAATGACGTGTCATCTTTGTGACTGATGCAGGTTACGTTCATTCTTGTGAAACGGACCCCCATGCCCTATTCTAACATAGTCCATGTTTATTCCACATAAGCGCAGACTTAGTCTTAGGCATGAGACTTGAAATCAGATTGACTACTTAGGTGCTTACAGCTAAAGATATGTTTGTGTGGACTGCCACACACTTATCTCAGTCTTGAAACTTGTGCATCTAAATCACACACTGCACACCAAAAGATCCCTGTCTAATATCACACTAAAGCACATTCAGAGCTTAATTTTAAAAAGGCTTGGACAAGCAGAAATTAGTATGAGCTCTAAGTGGTCAGAATGCTTGAATATCAGTCCAATTTGATACAATAGCCTACAATAAAGACCCGTGTTTGACGTTTATTTATGGTTAGTTCACCTAAAATGAAAATAGTCTTTGTTCTCCTCAAAGAAAGGATGAAAGGAATAGAGAAACCTAGGACTGCAAAAGACCTCCCAAATCACAAAGTCTAAAACCCAGAAAGGAAAGACAGCAATTTATTGCAGCTAATCCGGTGTGATGCAAGGCAACACACCGTCATGCTTGCAAAATATAAATATTTCTCTCCATCTATATTCCATTTCCCTTTCTTGGTCTGGGAAACTAAAATTCAGCAACAAAACCAAGTATGTCTATTATTTAATCAGACCTCTGATTTCAGTTATTACTGTCATTTTGCTTAGCATTTGCCATCTCGGTTGATATGCTTGCTGAGTTTCTTCAGCAGTGCCAGAATACAGCCACTTAAAATTTACAGCAATTCATTTAATGTTCTGTCATCCATCAAGATTTATAGCAATACTGTCTGGAGATGCCTGAATCCTATATAATGAAACACAAGGCTATTGATTACAAAATAGGATGATGAAAGGGGGACTGGGGTGTCTTTCAAGAAAGTTGTGGAGGAAAATGTGAGTCATCTAAAAGCACCCATTTGAAAGTGGAGCAGGATAAGCCCTCCCTTCCACATCGCTGATAATTTGGAGTGATATGGATAATTAAAGGTTTCTCCAACAGCTGTACTGTGAGAGTGCTGCCATCCTTCTCTTCTCTGTCCACACTGGGGTGTTTCAGGGTGATTAATTGTTAATCGGCAAATGTCAATATGCCCTGGAGCATGTTTTGCTGAAAACATACAGCCATTCCAGCGATGGCCATTAATTTTTGCTAAGTCTTGTTTGCAAAACCGCACTAAGAGTGGCCTTCATGTCTTATAATTTATCTGAGGGTTTCTAGGGAACAATAGCTTGCAATCTAGCTGCTGGCACTCTCTCTTAAAACTTTGAATTAGGTATAAAGAAGGGTGATTGCTGTGTCTGAAAGACTGGATTGCACTAAGACTGTAGCTACATGTAAATATATGACTATTCATTTGCTCATGTGCATAAGTCCCATGGAACTGAGACCAGAGAGTGATCTGGTCACCAGCACTCTGTGTCTGCTGCTGATGTAAATCAGAAAAAAGAAGGGCGGGGGG